>NC_033637.1:5517523-5547580 GCF_001540865.1 Ananas comosus
TATACTATATATTAATAATACCAACCACTTGCTATTAGGTTTTCGGCCTTTGGATGAAGAGGTGTGCGGCTAGAATGATAGTGATCCCCTAGGGTTGAGTGAGTGGTTAGTTAAATAATATAATCTAACGGCACAAAATTCGATAGCACCAAACATTTAGTACTATTGATAATATAGTAGCCGGACTCTCTCTCTCTCTATATATATAGTCCGGCTACCATAGTATATATATACTAACCATAGTACGAAGCGCTTTGTACTATTGAGTTTTCTGCCATTAGATCTGCCTCTATATATATATAGAGTTCGGCTATTATACTATTGATAGTACCAAACATTTGGTGCTATCGAGTTTTCTGCTGTTAAATCTGTCCCTTTGACCATTTTCATTTGTTAGATCATACCATTCAACTAGCCACCCACTCAACCCTAGGGGGCTACCATCATCCTGACCGCACATCCCTTCATCTAAGGGCCGAAAACCTAATAGCAAGCGGTTTGTACTATTAATAGTATAGTAATCCAATTCTATATATATAGACTCGGGCTACTATACTCTTATAAATATAGACCCTTTTGTACTTATAAATTTTCAACCGTTGGATGTACGATTAGAATCATAGTGGTCCCCTAAGATTGAGTGGGTGGTTCGTTGAATAGTATGATTTAATGGATGGAAATGTTCAAAAGGATAGATCTAACGATCGAAAACTTATGAGTATAAAGGGGTTTATACTCATAAAAGTATGTATATAGCGAACCACTATATATATATATATATATATATGTATATATATATATGTATATATATATATGTATATATGTATATATATATATAGGTCTCCGTGCTACCATGTCTCTGTGCTACCACGTTGTTTTCAATGATGCGGCTTTCAAATCACCTATCGGCTCCGTTAGACTTGATCTACACTATTAAAAGTATTTGGAAACTATATTTCATAATTTTTCGACATTGCTAGTGATCAAAAGGTCTTAAAATTGATAATTTTAATGATCTACGTGATACGTTTGTTAATTTAATGGTGTAAAACAATTCAAATCTGATGATATTTTTATCATCATTTTTTTATAAAATTTTTATTTTCAGTAGTTCATTTTTAGACTACTCGTTNGAGTGGGTGGTTCGTTGAATAGTATGATTTAACGGATGAAAATGGTCAAAAGAATAGATCTAACGGTCGAAAACTTATGAGTATAAAGGGGTTTATACTAATAAAAGTACATATAGTAGCCAAACTCTCTATATATATAATTATATATAATATATATTTTAATTATATAAAATAATATATATTATGTATTTTAATTATATGTATATAGAATTTAGATTATTGGGCCCACAAAACCAAACTAGCAAAATCCTACTTTAATTGCTCTCTTTCTTTCTTTTTTACTTCCTCGCAGAGTCGCTTTTCCTAATTTTTATAGTATTATAATATTGTATTTCATACATTCATTTTGTATGTTAAACTATTAGATATTTTTTATATCAAATTTTAGATAATGTTTTATAAACATTAAACTATAGATTGCACGATATTAAGAATTTCAAGCAGCTCGTGTAGGGCTCGAGCTTGCTCGACTCGAAGTTTGGCTCGCTCGAGCTCGTCTCGAATTAATTTCAAGCCAAGGTTGAGCCTAAATTTAGGCTCGAAATTAATTTCAAGCCAAGCTTGAGCTGAGGTAAGCTCGCTCGAGCTCGGCTCGTTTCCACCCTACCAATATCAAGTGTGGTATTCCTGGTGTACAACTGTTGAGGCTTGTCGACAGCTCTGGAGAGTGTCGGGACAAGTCCGAGTCGTGTTGGCGCGAAATAGAAGCAAAACAGACTCAGCGGGGACGCGAAAGCAGGACTTAGCTTTGAAAATCTGCAAATTGCAGATTTTCTGCTTGTTGTACCTGTACAACCATCAAGGCGTATCGGTACACTTTCTGTACCGGTACAACCAGCAGGGGCGTACCGGTACACTTCGCCAGGATTTTATACAACTGCTCTCGGGTTGCCATTTGTACCGGTACAACTGCCCGTGTACCGGTACACCAGGGTAGGTAAGGGGCTTTTTGGTCTTTTCTTCTCTCGTTGTTTTCACCCACCCATTTTCCCTCCTATATAGGATAGAGAGAAGCAGAGAAGAGATGTTCTAACTGTGCTCTCTCTCTCTCTCTTGAGCTTGGCCGTACGTGCGGAGGAGGAGATCGGGTGGTGTTGGAGTTTTGCCGACGTCGCGCCGCGGTGCCGTTCGAGTGTACGTTCGTCGTCGTAGTATCGCGAGGAGGCCGGGCGAGGGTGCGATTCCACCGTTCTCGATGTCGTGCCGGATTGGGATTAGCTATCGAGGTGGGTTAAACGTCGGTTTAGCTTCTAAGTGCATTTATATAGTCGACATGTGTGTGAGGTAGTATGTTGTATATTGCAATTGCTCAATTTGTCGATTTAGTATAGTTGTTCATAAAATCTGAATTGGAGCCTTGTCGTTTGCCTATATCTACTTGCACATGTCGGACTTGGATATGACTTAGGAGAAAACCTGCGATTCAAACCTATCATATGTTTAAACTATCTGATTTAGCTCTAGGAGCCGTTGTTATTTTGTATCGCCGCAGTATCAGTGTGGTGGATACCCCAGAAAGTTTAGATTTCAGTTACGCTCGTGCTGGGATGCCGAGTGTATTTTTACAGTAGCGTTCAGATTGTTCCGGACTGTTGGGTGTCGTCGGGGTTGAAGGTGGACCCATATCGCCGTTTTGGCGTCAGATTGTGCCGAGATCACGTGACCTGTTGGTTGTTAGACCAGTTGGACCATATTACTTGACTTTAGCTTGTGAGAGCCTGATTGAGCTCGACAGAGATACGCTGCATACTCGATTGGGTAGCTCCCACGAGTGCCACTCCGGAGACGGGCGTTATGCTTTCGCGTTGGTGTCGTTCGTGCAGGTTGGACTTGCTTTCTACGGACCGCTTAGTGTGGAGGTAGCTGTATAGTCGCAACCGGCGGGATGGGTAGGCTTACAGTCCTAGTGAGATCGGGTCATGATTGACATTTACTACAGTTGGTTAGAGTAGAGCATGATAGTGTAGTGGCTTGTACCTGTAGATCTTCTTCCAGCATTTCCTACTATTCTTGCTCCCTTTTGTAGCCTTAGTGGGTGGACCGACGTTGTTGAGGGCGGTACCCATTGAGGACTACTTGTGTTTACAGTAGTTCTCACGCCCAGTTGTTACCACTGTTTTTGCAGAGCCTTCGGTTCCGGCTGCTGCATCTTCTAAGGCAGATCGTGGTAAGGGTATTGCGAGCTAGAGCCCTACCCGACGAGTCGCCGAGTTAGAGGATTACCCGCTTCAGGTAGTGTGGTTTTTGAGTTCATATACATACCTTAACTGTATCTCGCTGGGCGAGTTTTTGTGTACTAGATGTTGTATGTATAGTGAACTATCTTTTTCTACCTTGATATCTTTATCTTCTTGCAGCTCTATACTATTGGTCGTAATATTGTATGTTTTACAGGTACAGCTATCGCTTCATATACAGGAAAAATTTCTTTGTATATGGCGGATTTGTCGGCATGCCCGGAGAACGTGAAATCCGGGACGTGACATCAAGCCCTTTATCTCTTGTACTAGAGACGATCAGTAATATAGTCTTTAAAAAGGAAAATCTTCATACCTACTATTTAAAAATGTGTGAATTAGACTATAATAACTTACGAACAGCCTCTAATCAAAGAGGCAAATATTGGAACAAAAAAAAGGCCACAATGTTCAGTAAAATAATATTATTTGCAACAGGGATATATATACTCTTTCTTCATTTTCTTTTTTTAATGTATTTTGATGTCAACATTATTATAGTAGATTAATGATCTTTCGTGTATCATAAGGGACTCCACTTATAAATTTGTATTATTGTAGTCTTATTTTTTTTTATAATCAAACATGATAGGGCAAAGGTAACATATCAATCAAGATATTTTCAATCCTTTTGGTTGTCACTTGATGAGAGTATTCACAAAATTAAACTAACAAAACAGCACTTTTAAACTTAAAAAAAGAACTACTAGTTGGAGCCCTCTCCTTAACTAGTCACTTTTATAAATAATTCTTGGAATTTCTCTATTTTTAATTACTAAGGTAGCACATAATCTATTCAGATTCCGATACGAATTTGCACTCTTAGAACCTTTTTGATTTCGACCATATATTTTATTTTATTTTATTTAGAAGATTAAATCCAATAGCTCATCATGAAGTTGATAATTTTTGCCCGAAAAAAATTAAATGAAATAATCAAATCCTAAAGAGCTGCTTAGGGCCTGTTTGAAAGCTCAAGATTTATTTTAGAGCTTTTTTTTTTTTTTTTCAAAAGTATAGCACTTGTTCAAAACAATATTATTCTATACGAAAAAACTTTATATTTAGAGTATTTGAATTCCTCTAAGTATTTTACTAAAAAGATAATTCATTTTTAAAGAAAGAGTTAAAAGAGAGAGAGAGGAGATGAATGGTTAAGATGTTCTACTCTTACTTTACGCTTTTCTATTTTGTCCCAAAATTNAAAACAAATGGATGGCAACGGAGCCCATTTGCTATCGATAGTATTCTAGCTCAACTATATATATATATATATATATATATATATCAACACCATTCGGCTCTTCAGTCGAACCGAAGTCATTATGTAGCCTGTGAACTCGGCTGATCTGATATCTTATTAGACGAATCGCTTGATTTATTTGTGGGCGCAAACTCTGAAGGTCATTATCGGTAGCCGTTCTACTCCTCACGCGCTTCCTAAGGGAATATGTTTGACCGAGTCAACGGTCAGGGAATTCGGCTTAAGGCACCCCAGACTTCCTCGTCAGGGGGCAAATCCATAGCAGGTTGTTTTATTGTGTTTTGTAATGTAAAAACCATCCAAATAATTTTCTGAGAAAAAAAAAACATAAATACTCCACTTTTATAATGTTCGCAAACATAGCCTTAGGTCTGGTTTATATGTATTTTGTTTGGTACTTCACTTCTATTTATTCGACAAGTTAATAGTAGTTGGTAGAGGATTTTAGTCAAATATGGTGGATCACCAAGCATAATATTTTTTTGTTTTTCATAGGGATTATATGTTTGAAACCAAGTTTTATCATGGCAGACATGCCTGTTGGTACCAGAGTCTACCCACCATCCTTCAGCATTCTCCACTAAGCATATGCCTATCATCATCGCCACAAATGGCTCTACTAAGTTTACTTTAGTGGCTCTAACATCGTTCTCTTTTGCTTCAAGTGAATAGAAAAGCATTCTCTTTATAGGCACTTTAGGCCTATAGGTTACAACAGTATTAAACCATAGGTTATCTATACAAATAATAAAAGGCGAACCCTCAACCCGCCACGCGTCGCCTCCGCAGCGAACCCCCGCCCTGCAGCGGGCTCCCCGCGTTTTGCGGGTGCCTCGCGCGAGAGAGAGAGGGAGAGAGAGAACAGAGGGAGGAGAGAGAGAGAGNCCCACATGGCCTCCCGCCATAGGGCAGGATGCTGGCCCATTTAAGTCAACAATCCCCCCTCCAGCACTTGCACACATTTGCAGCATGCAGGAATCGAACTCGTGACCTCTGGCTCTGATACCACTTGTCGGATCGTTGGCGCTAACCATTAATCCCAAAAGCTCGAGCTGTTAAAAATACGCAACCAATTCACTTAAAGCGTACAAAAACAGCGCCCACGGGTCTCGATTATGACTCGGCCCACCTGGCCTCACGCCACTTCGAACATGACTCGGCCCAACCCAGCCTCACGCCATTTCGAACATAACTCAGCCCACATGGCCTCCCGCCACAGGGCAAGATGCTAGCCCATTTAAGCCAACACTTCTCGTATTTTTCAGTTTTCTCATAGTGTTCGAAAAGTTCGTCTTTGTTCATATCGTCAGTATTTGTTTTCCTTGGATTCTTCTCTATGAGGATGTATGCAACATTAAGTAGATTGAGGAAGAATAACACTTTTACTTTTCACCTCTTGAAATGGCTTCCGTTGAAGCGGAAGGGCTTGTTGAGATCTCCGGCAGTATCGTTGAGCTTTTCGCGTGTAACTTTCATCTTTGAATCTCTTTAAAATTGATGGTGTATATATTCAAAAAATAGAGGTTAGCTACAAAATAATATAAAAAGTGTCAACGAGTCGATCAAGCCAAGACACGAAAATCTCGCTCTCTTTAAGGAGATTCAAGCCTTCTACGATTGGCAAAACTTTTGAACCGATGCAGCAGAATATTAGCTTATCCCTTCCAGGATACAACGGCTCGACCCTCGTCGTGTGGCTTTACCAACTCTGCACAAGTAGATAAACCCAAAACTCCACCAAAAAAACACCTTTCTTTAGCCTTCTCTCTCTCACAAGTAGTATAAAGATAGCTTTTTGTTTTTCTTTGTTGTGTTATTTTTTCGTTATTGTGTTGTGTGTAGAAGTGAATAGAAAAGCATTCACTTTATAGGCACTTTAGGCCTATAGGTTACAACAGTATTAAACCATAGGTTATATAACATTAATTCACATGTTGTGAGTTATAGGATTAAAGAAACTTGGAATTTAAAATAGACACGTTAGAAAAGCGTTGCAACTCATAGATGCCTAGGTTTCCAAAGAATTAATATGAAATCAAAGGTTTAATTAATAATGAAATGTGAGAACACAACTTTAAGTTATTTTTTAAAATAAACTAAACTATTTTATTAACATCATATAATATTTTAGTAAATTTTGAATGCTGAGATCTTTTAAAAGAAATAAAAATAAAGGTCGATTTGCATAAAAAATCTAATAGTTTTGTATTTTTGTAAACATATGTCATTTTTTCTTTATTTTTACAAATTAGATATGAGTTTTTAATAAGCTGAACAAATTATCCTCATTCTTCTTTCTTCTTTTCTCTCTCTTTTTTTTTTTGTTTCTTTTCCTCCTCCACTCTTTCTTCTCCTACTTTATCACTCTACTCATCCTCCTCCTTCTCTACCACTCATATGCCAATGCTGTGCTCCTCTCCCTTATCTTGCTGACACCAACGATGCAGGCTTGGATACAACGAAGAGTATGGCCATGGATGGAGATGATGGCAAGGACGTAGCAGGATTTCAGGATGATGAGCAAGCATGTCGAGACAGAGGCCACAGGTCTGGAGCATGTGATGGAATAGGCATGTAGAAGGCGGGGAAGGGGCACTATAGCAGGAGAGGACGCAAAGAGTGGAAGAAAAAGAAGAAGAAAAAGCGAAAAGAAAAGAAATAGAAAAAATAATTTTCTTCTATGGAAAGGCATCATGTGCTACAGCCGCTTTGAAAAAGGCTAGAAAAAATGGAGTTGCACCATTTGAGGCTAATTTGCACTATTTGATATTAAATTATACCTTTTAAGACTAAATTGCGGCACTTGAAACTATTTAAGACTAAATTGCACCTTAAAAACACATAAGTTATACTATTAAAGAATAAGTTATACAATTTGAGACTAAATTATACTATTTGGAAAGTTGCACAAATAGTGCAACTTAGTTTCAAATAGTGAAATTTAGTCTTAAATAGTAGCGTGGTGGCTTCCTCCCCTTTCTTTCATTTTTCTTCTTTCTTCTTCTTTTTCTTTCATTCTGTGCATCTTCTTCTACTACAGTGCCCTTTCCCTCACCTGCTGCCTCCTCCACCGTATACTTCGTAGTCGTCGTCCCCGCCTCAACATGCTATCCAATCGTCCTCAAATCCTGTGGTACTTTCACAATTTGTGCTGTATCCGAGCTCCCATTATCGCCACATCGGCATCAGTGGAGGTACGGGCGAGGTAGAGGAGAGGAGTGTGATGCCAACATGAGTGTTGTGGAGGAGGGAGAGAAAGCCAGAGATGAAAAACTGACATAAAAGGAAGAAGACGAAGAGAGAAAAAAAAACAAAAAAAGAGAGAAAAGGGAAAAAAAAGGGAAATAAGAATGATTTGATTAATTTATTAAAAATTTAGAATGAATACGCAAATAAAAAATATATCAAGTGTTAGGAATCTAGTACTCGTCCCGGTACCGGATTTTGTGAATCCGCAGTCCACTCCGATATCGACTGTTGTAGATCCGGTACCAATTATTGGGATTTCGCAACGGAAGCATCTAATCGGATTTTTATCATAAACCCGTCTATTCAGCAAAGTTGATACAGTCATAAAAGAGAGAAAACAACCAAATAGAAAATATGCGGATAAAATAAGATTCATTAAATAAGAGAAGATTACACTTGACTTATCTTCTGCAACAAAGTAATTACAACCCGATCCCTCTTTTTGAATCTCTCATATCTTTCTCTCGTCTTCTATAAACTTAAAAGACTACTCACTCATGGATGCACCCGTGCACTAGGTGCATCCAACTTGGCCCAAACTCTCCTTGGTACAGACTCACCTTTCAGCCGTACTACCACTGAAGAGCTTTTCCTGGCCGTAGTCTCTCGTCACAGCCTCTAGGCAAATTAGCCTCAATGCACTATATATAATGCTAAACCAAACATGTATCCAAATCCTAGTACAAAGGAATTTCGATTTTACTTAATATCTAAATCTATCTTAATTTATCTCTAATAGATTTAAATATTAATCCTAATCTAATTAGATTTATACTCTAATTAATATTTAAATCTTAATTTATCTCCAACAGATTTAAATATTAATTTTTATCCAATTAAAAAATTAACTACAAATCTAACCAAATCCTAATATTCTCTATCTTGGTTGGATTTGTAGTCTTAAACCGCTACGTCGAGCTCACCATGCAAGTTCCATCTTGAGCTTCTCTCCTCCGCTTGATGTTGTCACATTCGTCACTCCGCCTCGAGCGATTGCACCTCCGTGAACTTTTGGAACCCAAACTACCTTTGCTCCTATTCTGACTATGCTACCGTTCATAATGTATAGGTTCCCCTGCTTATTCGCCTCGTACATTATCCGATCTCGCTTTCAGACCCTCATAGCTCTACCTGAAGCCGAGAAATTGCAACCCTTCGAATCCAACGCGCCTAGTGAGATCAAATTTCGCTTCAAACCAGGAACATGCCCTACAACCGTCAGCGTCCTCACGACCCCATCGTGCATCCTGATCTTTATTATGCCGACTCCCATAACTTTGCATACCGTCTCATTCCCCATTAGAGCTTTTCCACACTTGATCACTTCATAAGTGGCAAAAGACTCTTCCGGGCAGACGTAAAAGAAACACGCCAAATCAAGCACCCACGCATCATCCGAAATTTTCGCACCTCTGGTTGCCACATATAGCACATTAGAATCGATCGTCTCCGACTCTGCCGCTTGCGTCATCACTGATACCGTCTCATCCTAGTTCACGACAGTTTTCTCCTTTTGTTGCTTTAACTCCTTCAGATTATTTTGAAATTTTCGACAGTTGCACTTTATATGCCCTTTTCAATAACAGTAGAAGCACTTCACCTCGAATAGCGGCTTTTTCTATCGATCTCCGGTTGCCAATACTATCGCCTCCTTCTTCGCTCTCACCACCAAAGCAGTATCCCGACTCTGCGAGCCGGACTCCTAAGTCATCTTCCGCATCTCGTTCGAGAGAAGCGCCGCCGTGATCTCCTCCACGCTTATGGTCTTCTTGCCATAACTCTTGTTGTACGAAGATTGCCCATACTTTAATTTGCCATAATCCGAATTGTTCTTGCCGTCGAACTTCTCAATTTCGAATTTTCTGGCTATCTCCGTCGATCTCTCCCGCAGATCGGTAACCTTAAGCTCTGATACCAATTATTGAAAATCCGGTACTCGCCTCGTACCGAATTTTGTGAATCTGCAACCCACTCCAATATTAACTATTGTGGATCCGTTACTGATTGTTGGGATTCCGCAACGGAAGCGTCAAATCGAATTTTTACTATAAATCCGTCTCATCACTAAAAGCTAATAGAGAGAAAACAACCAAACATAAAATATGCAGATAAAATAAAATTTATTAAATAAGAGAAGATTACACATGACTCCGCTTCTGCAATAAAGTAACTACAATCCGAGTCCTTTTTTTAAATCTCTCATATTTTTCTTTCGTCTTCTATAAATTTAAAATACTACTCACTTATGGACACACCCGTGCACTAGGTATATCCAACTTGGCCCAAACTCTTTCCGGTTCGGACTCACCTTTCAGCCGTACTACCACTCAAGGCTTTTCTGGCCGTACTCTCTCCTCGATCACAGCAAGGCTAATTAGGCCCCATGCATTATATATAATGCTTAACCAAAGATGTACCCCAATTCTAGTATAATAGAATTTTGACTTTAATTAATATCTAAATTTATTTTAATTTATTTCTAATAGATTTAAAATATTAATTCTAATCTAGTTAAATTTATACTCTAATTAATATTTAAATCTCAATTTATCTTCAATAGATTTAAATATTATTTTTTATCCCACTAAGAAATCAATTACAAATCTAAGCAAGTCCTAATACCAAGTCAGGGTATAATGCTATCAACAGCACCAAACACTTCGTGCTGCCAAAATTTCTGTCATTAGATCTACCATTTTTACCATTTCTACTTCTTAGATCATTCTATTCCACTAATCAATCATTAAACTCTAATAAGAGATTATTGTCATCATAATCACATATTTTGTTATCCAAGAGTCCAAAATTTAATAGCACTAATGACTCGGTACTATTAATAGCATTATGTTTTAATTCAAATGTACCTTAATTTTATAAAAATATAAAATTAATAGAATTTTTATACAAATCGAGCAAAAGTAATTTCAAAATTACAATAACTTAAGAAAGTCTTAATAGTGGATAATCTATCACTGAGGTTAGGAGACGGGGACAGAGACAGGTGTCAGCATCACCGGCCTAATCATTTTTTGTTTTTTCATTTTTATTTTTTATTTTTAAAGGCGAATGAAGAAGCGTCCCTTGGAGTTCCCAAGAGCCACACCTTATCCTACCACCTTATATTATTATTTTGTAATTAATCCAAGATCTAGTAAGAATTGATAACTGAAAAAATGCACATGCAAAACATTCATTCATTGGTATGGAAAGGCATTTATTGCAACAAGGCCAGCGAACGACAAGCCTCTCACCAACACCATGCAACGTGGTAGGTTTTGGTTTGGGGTTGGAAACCCCAGCTGAGCTTGAACGAGCTTATCTTATTCAAACTTAATTTAAAATTAATTTTGAACTTAAATTTAGGCTCAAATTTAGATTGAAATTAATTCGAGTCGAGTTCGAGCGAGCCTAACTTTGAGTCGACCCAGCTCCCGTCCTAAACAAGCCATTTGGAACTCTTAACATCATGCAATCTATAATTTAATTTTTATACAATATTATCTAAAATTTGATACAAAAAATATGTAATAGTTCAACATACAAAATAAATATATGAAATACGATATTATAATATTTAAAAAAGTTTAGAGAAAAACGACTCTGCGAGCAAGTGAAAGGAAGAGAGCAATTAGAATATGATTAGCTGGTTTGGTTTTGTAGGCAGTAACTATGTCCAATAACCTAAACTTTAAATACATATAATTAAAGCCTATAAGCCCACTAATATTCAACCTCGGCTTGAAAAAAATTGTGAGTATTTTTTTCTGTTCAAACTCGGCTTATTTTATTTCGAGCCGAACTCGAGCGAGCCAAATATCAAGCCGAATGCGAGTCGGACACGAGCCAACTAGATTGGCTGCACATTTATAATTTATTTTTGATAATAGAACTTCTGCATAAATAATTAAATATTATTATTTTTTTTTTTGTATTTCTAAACATTGATTTGATTGTTTTGAAAGTATAGGAATGTATTTAACAATCAAAATTTAATAATATGATTTGACCTGGTTATTATATTTCTTTATTCTTGAACAGTTTCTCTAACTGATATTGAGTTAATTAAATACTATATTCAAAATTTTCCAATAAAAAAAAATCAAAATAAAAAACCGAAACCGAAACCGAAACCGAAACAGACCAAAAGCAATCGATTCTCTTCACCAAATTTTTAAAAATAAAGTACTCAATTCTAAATTTTTAAAGTACAAATTTAAAATTTTTTTAATGCTATATAATATAAAACTGGTTCAAGTTGGTTCGAGTCAGGTCGGACATAGATAAAAGGCATATCCGAATCCAAATTCACCGGATTTTTACATTTTATACTCTTAACCAAAATCATACTCGTTTAGCATCGATTAAACTAGCCCCGTTCAAGTTCAGATTTACGTTTGAATAAAATCTCGGGTATCCGTATCTATTGACATCCGCAGTCTATACTCTATAGTAAGCGATCTGCCCTTCGCAGGGATTGAGCTATGTGTAGGCCCACAATGGCCATGGGCCCCCATCAATTGTGATATTCGTAGAAATTCTTAATTAAGGTATTGAAACAATTAAATATGGTAAAGTTTAGGGCCCAAAATGAATTTGGATTGGTTGGATTCTAGAGCTCCCTACCAAATTGCAACTTCATTGCACTCAACCCAAATATTGGTATAAAATAAATATAACATGGAATTGAGGATAAATCTTGGTGCACGGATGCATGGATGCATTCAGTGTACGTATCTACCATGTCGTATCGCGCCAATAAGATATCGGCACAATATCGCCTTCCGTGTCGATGGCACAGTTCAAAACACTATTCTTTAAATTAGTAAGTAATTTTCCCAACAAAGTTCAAAAGATTTGATAAAAATGCATAATAAACCAATAGAATATTTTGTTGCTAAAGAAAATAAATATTTCATGCTATTATGTGTCGGCACAGATGATTCTTTTGTGATCGGTGCTGTGTTGTACCGTGCCGGTATATTTCCGACACGACTCCGTGCCATGGCGTTCAAATCATTACTCTTAACTGGTATTGAGGATAATGGTTAAATGGAAATACCTTAAAAAAATTAGGTGTTAAATGCTTAATATAAATTTTGAGGACCAAAGTGAAAATGTTGGCTAAAAGTTCAGGGACTCTTGGTGCAATTTTTTTGTAATACTTTTAAAGTTTTCTACGAGTCTTAAGAATAATAGTCTGATATTGAATAGAAAATAAAATCATTACCTGCATATGATGTGGAGGGAATCTCCATTTAGTCAACTTATTAACCATTTGAAATAGGATACTCTAAATTTTTAAGCTTTTGGATTGGTTCAAATCCTTTTAATATCTTATACATGTGGACCTTTAATATCAAAGAGTTAGCTGACTCCAACATTGCAGATTTATTTCCAACAATATTTACATCTCTTGTTTAGCTGTTGCAGGTTCTTTTCTGATCTGTCCCTCTAAATCAGAATTCTCAGTAACTTCAAAAAGTTACATATGCTTGCATATGTTTGTATTGATGTAACAATAATTTTCTATGGTTCTAATTTTGTTTCACTTTTTGCATCTCACACTGCTCAGAAATTGAGGCAATTTAGGCTTATCAGATCATGTTCATGTCTGACAGTCATGTCAGTCACCTCAATTTCAAGATTGCATCTAAAAATGTCTGAAAAATTCATTCTATGTAGTGAACTACAAAACACACTCAGAAGAACATCATCAGCACATATAAAGAAGAATACAGGAATTAGTGGATTTCACATTTGTTGACCGGAAAGAAAAGAAAGGAAACTATACATCCTACTTCTACTGAAGGAATAAAATTATGGCAAATCCATATTAACCTTCACACCCTAATAGTCACACTACATAGGCACATACCAGAAGGCTTAAGGGTCGATGCGTGCCATTCCGACCCGGGTGCAGCATCCGGATCATAAAGCAATGTCTGGCACAAGGATTGTTCTTCGTTCGGAAAAAGCACAAGCTTCCCATCAAGAATCCCGAAGCAGAAATTCATACTCAAACTCCCGTTAACCGGAATGAGGACCTTCCTCCAAGAACTGTCATCAGGACTGAACACCGCGAGCCTCCTTTGGTTCCTCCACTCCGTGCAGAAAAGACTCTTGTTGAGTACCGCGTGTGCTGTGACCATCACGCAACCGTTCTTGAGCTCACGCCACATGCGGTTTTTAGGGTTGTACACGTCCACGAGGCGTGAATTGCCGATCGTGAAGCTGGAACGGCCGCCCATGACGTAGACTTCACCCTGGAAGCTGAATGCGAAGCAGCCCCACCTCGGTCTTCTTAGGCTTTCGATTAAGGTCCACTGATTCTTCTCTGGTGTATAAACTTCGACACTCGATAGACTATTGCCATTCGGTCCATGGCCGCCGATGGCGTATACTAGACCGTCAACCTCTGCACACGCGAAGTCACAGCGAGCAATGTTCATTCTAGCCAGCTGGCTCCATCTGCAACAAAGGAAACATTTAGATAACACTATCTTCAAACAAATTGTAGTCCTTTGGCTGGAAATATCCTTGAGGTTATCGAGAAGATTCGAGGTATTGAAAGAGATGTTTTCAAGCAATATTGCAGTGCCGTAGCACGAAGGAGTGCCACTCCTGTGCCGTCATGCCCCAGCGTGCTAAAATGTTTTCAAATTAGTTTTATAGTTTTTTCCTATCGAATTGACAGAATTGCTTCTGCTGTCAAAGGACTAACTTGAAACCGACATACTAGATTTCATTGAATTGAGGACTAAAGTTTGGAGAAACTATCTATTGCTTTTTAAAAATCTTTGATGCAAATTAACGAATGATGCTTGCGATCGGCAGGTCTAAATGTTATACCAAGTGCTCAAAACTAGCTAGTTTTAACAAATTTTGCACTCAAATTAATGGATTCATATGTGAAAATCAATCTTTTCCTTAAGCTGCAGTTTCATCAAATAGAATCAACAAATTTCCTGAAATAATCTGCGATTTCATCTAAGCGTAACATGCCCAAGTGAGTAAGAACTAAACAGTCTTTTTTGAAGAGGAAGAACTACACATAATCATAAATGAGACCCAAGATTCAATCAAGTCGGCAGATCAAATCTAGAGTGGTGGAAGAACAGATAGAATTGTCGCATAAGATTGACAATACTATACTATTATTCTTCTATATTTCTGCATGAGTTTACCGACTCTAGTCGCTAATGTGCATGAATATTGCAGTTTAAGCAATTTCGCTACCCTGGGATTATTTGATAACATGAAAAATGGTCTACATGAAAGAAAGATGTTAAATTTTGAACAAATAACACAATGTATACCTGTTGAGCCGAGAATCATATTGATAAACAAAATCCGAGACGCATTCTTTACCAAAATCAACACAATAGCCACCGACGACCAAAAACTTGCCATCGAGAACAACTACTCCGTAACCAGCTTTCTCTGGGCCAGGCATCGGCGGTACGACACCGCGAGCTTCTCCATAGCGATCCAAGACCTGCCAACGTTGCTCATCGAGTTTTGCGTCAGCAGTTAAGACATAAATCCACTCTTCACTCTTCCCAGCCTCCTTCCGCGCTGCAATCAACTCCTCGCTTTGGATGAATGACCTCCAACTCTTGCAGACAGCACCCATAAGAGGGAAACAATGCCGAGGAACACTTGCAAGGCATAACTTCGCCACATCGTCGTTTAGACCGGGAATTAAAGGAGTATTTAACTCTTCTTGTGCTTGGATTTTAGTCACTTTGGGAAGTTTCAGCTGAGCAGAAGAATTTTTCAGCATTTTGTTGCTGACAGGAAGCACGTTCGTAATCCGGCAAAATTGTCTTCGTGGATTGGATGTAATTATTCCTTCTTGATTTCTTCGGAAACTAAAGAGAGAAACAAACTGTGTAAATATGCTAATTGTTGTGATTTTGGCGAGAGAATTAGCGATATCCATTACTTGTAGGAATTTTAAGAGACAACAGCTTCAAAGGATGCTCCAACATGTTGATATTGAATAAATTGAATAATAGATTAAAAAAGAAAAAAAGGATCTTTTTGCATATAGTGAGCTAGAATAAACATAATGTTCCTTCAATTTATCAAACAAACCAACTTATGATCATATCATAACAGAATACATGAAAGTTGTACATAAAAAAGGAAAGGTTATATAAAATGTATGGAGACCATTCAGAATAATTAAATTTTCACAAAATCTCTAATTTAGTCAATTGAAATGACTCAAATTAAAAGAATTAAAAGTTGAGTACGTGTGAATTAAAAGTAAAACAGTTGAGGCTCTGTTTAGATGTTAAGAGTTTATGTTTTGTAGTTTTGGTTTAGGTAGAAAATTATATAACTCTAAAAAAGTCTACGGCTTTATTTCTTAAACTGTTTGGATGCATATTGTACAATTCCACTGGATTTCTACCGATGAAAATTTAAAACTTAAAAATAAAAATTTAAAATTTTAAAATTTTAAATAGAAAATCTAAATTTAAAATTTAAAATTTGAAATTTAACAATTTGAATTTAAAATTTAAATTTGAAATTTGGAATTTAAAATTTAAAATTTAAAATTTTGAAATATAGAATCTAAATTTATAATTTTAGAATTAACAATTTTAAAGTTTAAAATTTGAAAATTGATAACGAAAAATTTTAAATTAAGAATTAAAAATTAAAAATTAAAAATTTTGATAATTTGAAATTTGAAATTTATAATATTTAAAAATATAAAATATAAAATATAAAATTTAAATTTAAAATTGGAAATCTAAATTCAAATTGTAAAGTTATAAATTTAAAATTTAAAATTTAAAATTTGATAAGGCTTGGGGTTGGGGGAAAGGGAGGAGACTCTAGAATGGTGGAATTTTTATCTTAGGTTGGAGTGGATAGAATGGTGGTGGTTATCCATTCTATCCACTCCAAACCTTATCAAATTGATAAGCTTATCAAAAAATGGTGGAATTTGATAAGGCTTGAGCTTCATAGAATACTTTTTTAATGGGTATAAAATAGTTTAACTATACTGCATTTTCAGGGATATCCAAACGGGTGGAGAGGGTTCTATCTAAAAAATCTCCATACATTTTTTTCCTCAAAAGGAAACTAACTTTGAGAGAAATTGAACATTGCAGTGTGGCAACAAATTGATGTTATAAGCACAACTTTTGAAGATGTTAGACAATTAGAATATTGATCCAAAAAACCGAGAGAATGGGAAAAACTCTATCCTAAGCTTATGGTAGCATATGAGAAAGATGAAAAGAATATGCTGAGGAGAGAGATGAAAAGATTATGTAGAAGAAGAGAGTGTTGGGTACCTTCAATAGATTTCCTTTGTGGAGTAGAGAGAGATAGAGAGAGAGAGAGGGAGAGGTGAGAGAGAAAATGGGGAATGTGGAGAGGGAAATTTAAAGGGAACGATTTGAAGAGAGAGAGAGAGAGAGAGAGCGGATAAATTTGCCAGGTAAGGAACGCATCAACATTCAATTAATTCAAGACTAGAAAAGTATACTAAGGCCCTTTAACTATAGACTATTTTCAAAAGGCGCCTTAAATTTATTTTTCTAATTGATTTTTTTTTATACTTTATCTTAGCTATTAGTTTGTTAAACTAAAACTTTTTATCAAATTTAATGGTGTATTAGCTATTTATCATCAATTATTTTAATTTTATCTACTTAACATGATTAAAGTTAATAAATTTAGTTATGCTCGTTAAAAATTGCTTTAGTTTATTAAATTGGCTTACGTGAGTAATTTCTTTGATTTAAATTAACTAAGATTATTCAGTTGAAAAAATTAAAATTTATAAAAGAATGTGAAGATCACCAACTCATGCATCAGTTAGCAGTGGGTTCAATTTTTGTTTTAAGCAAGAAGTTAACAGGCATCTGGAAAAACGTAATTTGTGTAACGAATTCAGCAATTCAAGAAAGTCAAGCAACAGTGTCTTTAATTGGATGCTTGAAGTTTAACAAAATAATTTTGTAGTTATACAAAATGCGAGAGAGATTTCCAAGTTTCATATGGCACTCATTCTTGACTTTGTGCAGGTTAGACATGAGAAGTGTTATATCCTGAGATCTTTTTTTATAGTTTTTTCGAAAAAAAAAGTTAATTTAAGAATAGTCTCAACGAAAAAAAAAAAAAAAAAAATTTTTTTTTTTTTTTCGAAACAACCTTACCCACGGGTTGTGCAACTCGCTCGCAACCTTCGTAGAGTTATCAACCGCCCCTAGAACAAGTGGCAAAGGGCTTGGTGATTGTGTGACACCCCAATAGTCCCACATCGGATGGAAAAGAAGTTATCATTGGGTTTATAAGAGACTTAGATACTAGTAATAATAACTGGGCTTAAATATTTTGGGCTGTTAGTTGGGCTGTTAGTTGGGCCCAACGAGTTATTATTGCTAGTGGGCTGGGTCGTTACATTTGGTATCAGAACCAGTTCACTAGCTGGACATGTGTGGCGAGTCTCGGCTGAGACAGGGTCTGGATGATAATGTAACAGAGCCGGTTCACCAGTTGGACATGTGCGGCGAGTCTCGGCTGAGCCAGGGTCTGGATGACGGGCTAGCGAGACGAGTCTCACATCGCCTGGTGATCTTGGGCTATGTGTGATTAAACTGACGAGGACTGGACGTCAGGGCCTCAAAAAAAATAAATAAATAAAACCTTTGTAGAGTTGAGGTATGAATATCCTAATACCCTCTTTATAATGGGTGTCCTAACTACAATAATAGTGATAAAAATATATATATGTATTAAAAAAGTTACAGTTGAGAAGTTCATTTTAAAATTGCGTATAGCTGAGGGGTCTCGACACAATTTTATCTTCATCAAGTAGATATATAAATAGTGCAGTACCTTTTTCCTGGAAAGTGTAAGCGAGGTTCCCACTTGTGTATAGCACTAGTTCAGGATCCGTGCTACACAAGAGATAGATAGTATTTTACTTAATTAATAATATAATTATTAATTTTAATATTAAAAATTATAATAAAAAATATATAAATTATTCTTATGAATATTATAAAATAATTTTTTTATTAATGTTTTCTTAACTTTTAATATTTGAAGAGTTAAATTATTTTAATAATTTTATTTAAAAACTCAATCAAACTTAATAGCTTTTGTAACTATTTTATAAATAAAATTTTTAACTAAAATGTTAAAGTTGGAGGACTTATTTCAAATTATCAAAATATGAGATGCCTTTATCTTGTTAAAATTGATTAGAATAAGAAAAACTATTGCATGTACCTTATGTATATTAATACTCCATACACCGCAACTTATATTAGATGACTATTGTTCTAATATCAAAACTTAATTAAATAAATATGATCTACACAGTCTAATAATTAAAATTATTAAAAGGTGTTAAATGTGTGGTGTATGTGCACATATACATCCAGTGTGGAGAATGTTTAGAAAATGTACTCATAATTTCAAAAAAGAGAATAATTTTTTTTTTTTTTGTCTCTGGTTTACACTAACGCTAGATATACCGCCAGTTTGTTAGATAATTAATAAAATATTTGATAATTAATACTATAAAATAAAATATAATAAATAAAATATTTAAATAATTTATTGTGCAATATAAATTTATTTTTAATACGTATGTCAGAGCATGCAACGGGTGTATCTAAAATTTTTTTAAGGCATTTGGCGAGTTTCAATTGGATTATGGATTAATTGGGTACTTGGCTTCACGAGAAGCCATTTTAATGATGTGGCCCCGGTGCTAATTGTGAACTTGATTTTCTTTTCAATTCTATTTCGGATTTTGGATTCGAGACAATTCTTTTTTAATTTTGCAACTTGATTCGGATTTGAAGAAACCTCCTTTTTGATTTTGGTTTGATTTGGGGTCCGAAGAAAATCCCTTTTGATCTCGATTTGGATTTGGGGTACGAAGAAATTTTCGTTTCGATTTCGATTTGGATTTTGGGTCCGAAAAAATTTACTTTTGATATCGATTTGGATTTGGGGTCTGAAAAAATTTCCGTTTTGATTTCGATTTGGATTTGGGGTCCGAAGAAATTCTCGTTTGATTTTGATTTGGGGTCCGAAGAAATTCTCGTTTTGATTTCGATTTGGGGTTCGAAAAAATTCCCGTTTTACTTTTGATTTGGGGTCCGAAGAAATCCCCTTTTGATCTCGATTTGGATTTGGGGTCCGAAAAAATTTTCGTTTAATTTTGATTTGGGGTCCGAAGAAATCCCCGTTTTACTTTTGATTTGGGGTCCGAAAAAATTTTCGTTTGGATTCCAATTTGGGATCCGAAGAAATCCCCGTTATATTTTTGATTTGGGGTCCGAAGAAATCCCCGTTTGAATTCCAATTTGGGGTCCGAAGAAATCCCCCTTTTAATTTTGATGTGGGGTCCGAAGAAACGGGAAATCAAAGATTCCCCTCCCCTCTTCTTGCGATGCTGCATATGACGTCGACGAAGTTGATGACGGTGGCGTGGATCTATTCGACCATCGGATTTGATTTCGGATCCATGCACATACTTCTTTTTTAGACTCTAATATCCTCAGGCTCCGTTTGGATTGGGAATTAGTAGGAACTAGTTATACCGGAGATAGGTACAAGTATGGATTTTTGTAGGAACAAGGGTATTTTTTTGTTTAGATGAAAATGTGGGTATAAGCTGGAACTAGAAAAATTGTGTTTGGATGGTTATTGGGAATAAGAGGAATAATCGGTTGTTGAACTTTTTAAATACCGAAAATACCCCTCTCTCTAAAATTAATCCTAGGCACAATTTAATTTAAATTTGCTTGTAAAATGTATTATTTTGGGAATACACTAATCAATTTAAATGTCAGAAATTAAATTTTCAATTTTTTTGATATTTTATTAATTATTACCTTTATTTAATCAATCTTAAAAAAGAGATAAACCCAAGATTTTACAAAAATATTTGGAAAGATCATGTTGAATATAACTGATATATTCATCAATAATTAACCAAAAATATATGGATTATTAAACCACGTTGCGTAATTAACACTTTTTACCACTACGCACATTTACATATAACATCAAGTAAACCTACATATAGTATAAAACAAATTTACAGCCATTTAAATCAACCAATTATATAGCATTAAAATAATCCTAATTATTGATATAATTCAAATAATACGAACACAATCTCACTCTGTAAATGCAAGTAGTAGAATATTACAACATCACATACAACAATTACCTCACATTAGCAAGTAGCATGACATAAACTATATCCAAAATACATAACTAATGACTAAAGATGTCCGTGGACCGGGTCGGGTCTGGGTAATTAATATACTGTATCCATACCCTAAAAAGAAATGGTTATAAAAAAATATATATACCTTACCCATTTAACTTCGGGTCGGGTCCGGGTCTGGATACTAAAGTTTCTAATGTACCCATCGGGTCTATTTAAGCGGGTCTGGGTAGTGACTACCCGTATAATACCCGTTCAAAATCGGATATGGATCGGGTCCAAATCGGGTACGGATATCCGTATAAATATATTTTTTTATAAACTTTATTAAATAGTCAATAAACAAACTATATTGTTGACAATAAAATATTGTTGACGGAAATGAAATGAAAAAAAAGAGTAGAAAACAAAGAGTAAAAAAATTAGAAAAAAGTAATGAGTAAAAGAGACGGCTAGGATTTCATTAGGATAAAAATACATAGTGACTCATCATCTATAAGTCATATTAAAATTGATCCTTCAACTTTAAAAGTTTTTTTTTTTTTTTTACTATCGGATATTTCATCGGGTCCGGGTCCGGGTCCGGGTCCGGATTTGAAAACTATTCCGGACCCTACCCATTTAAAAGTTAGGTTCGGATCGGGTCCAAATCGGGTATGGGTATAAAATATCCGAACCTATACCCAAAATTTTAATGGGTAATTTTTTTTATCCGTATACTATTCATTTTTTATCGGGTCCGGTTCGGGTCCGGTTTGGGTCCGGGTAGGGTCCGGATCGGGTATGGGATATCGGATATTTTGGACACCTTTGCTAATGACAGTATGAACAAGTAACATAAACACAAACAATTAGCATCTATTATTCCATAATTGCTCTGTTATAGTTCTACGTAAACTGTCACCGCGTCTTGATTCATCTGCGCCGGCAATATTTGGCGGATCCTCGTCGTCATCGCCAGTTGGAAGTTGTTCTATCTCTTCATTAAAGTACATATCATTTCCTTGTTATCTTCAAATAAAATTGTGTACTACACAACATGCCATAGCAATCATGCACTGTACTTTATACGGAAATGGTGTTGCATGATTTAGAATCTTAAATCTCTTTTTTAATATACCGAATGTTTTCTCGACGATATTTCTCAGCTGCGCATGTCGATAGTTATAGAGATCTTTGAGGTTGCGATGCGTGCGAGCCCTTGTTGTAGTGTCAAATTGACTTAAATGATACCGTTCACCTCTGTAGGGAGCAAGAAATCTGTTTGTGTTTGCGTACCCCGAATCAACCAGATAAAATTTACCTACGAATATTAATATAGATGTAACACAATATCCATTAAAATGACAAAAGTGTTATACATACTATAAAAAAGACTATTTGGAAAGTTACCATCCGGAACTGTAAAACCTCCTGTGTCGCAAGCCCACCGAAGTACACGCATATCAGCTGCTGATCCTTCCCAACCTGTGCATACAAAGAAAAATATATGGTCAAATGAGACTGTGGCTATCATATTTTGGGATGTGAACCCTTTGCGACATCGGAATCGTGGTTGGTCGCTCCTCGGAACAATCACTGGAATATGTGTGCCGTCTATCGCGCCAATTGCATTCTACAAGATAACATGCAGCAAATATATTAATCCACAATTAAAAATCAAAGGAAATATATATTGCATGTAATCGTAGAAATCAACCTTGAAAGGATAAAAATTGAGATTATCTCGAATTCTTGGATGCACCATTGCATTACTTGGCGGCAACGTTAAGTATTCATCTTTCAACATTATAATAGCCCGCAATACATTGTTGAAATGTCTGCTGATTGTTTCCCCTGAATGTTGGAATGTTTCAGCAAGCACTCTATTAGCCACACCATGACCTACGCCAAATAAAAATATTGCTAGTTGTTCATCAACAGTCATGTATCGTGTTCCTCTTATCAGCCCCCGAGCAACTAGCACATCGCGGAGTGCAACGAAAGTAGTAGTCGTCATGCGAAAATGATCGTACCCTCTGTCCGGATGACCATTCAAAATATCACAAATCATTTGGTGGCCGGTAAAAGGTCGAGTACGATACTAACGTTTGTGTAAGGAATTAGAAAACGTCCGAAAGTCTTGACCAAATAGTATGACATATACTTGGTCCAAGTAGTCATCATCGTCATCTAAAATTAACATAATATTTGCTAAGGTCATCGACGAAAAAATAGAACGATACAAGGGCGCACCCATGAGTGCCGCAATGATAAAATCATGCATTATACCACAAGCAGTACACATCATATTTTTTTCAACATTCAACATAACGCACCTTTAAGTCGAAACATTGAACACAAGCAAACTAACATGTAAGCAAACATAGTACATAATTATACATAAAGCTAAACAACAAACAACTAATTTAACATACAAGTCTAAAACGCAAATGCTTCAAGCATCACATATTACTCTATTCTACAAACACCAACACACAATAACAAAACAATCTAGAAACCAGGAAAGTTTTTTTTATACAAGACGTCTTGGACCTCGCACTGCCGCTCTATTCATCTTGCTACTATGCGATCATTCATAGTCATAAAAAGGCGTCTTTGTGGCTCATTCAGCAATGCTTCCCCTGCTACTATGACCTGCTCATCTGTAATTCCAGGCATATTATAAACCCTATTCATACACTTTTCAATTGAAGGAATATTAGAAAGTTTGGTTTGATCTTTTTGGTACATTTCTCTAACAAGGTTCAGCTTTTGTTTTCCAATATCTACCAATTCCGATATTGCTTCGCCGGTTATGTCAATTTTCTTTTTGCGGCCAGCGGAAGCAGATGGTTATTTCTTTGGAGGGAGTGAGGGCTCTGGAGACCGAGCTCTTTTACCCGCAGAGCTATGTCCAGATCCACTGGCACTCCCTCTTATATTTGGTTGCACTAGGGGAGGGCTAGGAGAACGTGAAGTATTACTGCTTGGTACACATGCAAGGGTGAGCGTGAGGACCTTGGTTCAAAGAGACCGGGTAAGAAATTATTTGCAAGCTTGCTAACACCTGCGACGGTATCGTCCTCAACAGGAGAAGATGAGGATGAGCTATCAATTGTTGCTGTGGGCATTTGCGAGGACATTCCAAATTGTCCTGTGGCAGTAGTTGTTCCGGAAAGAAATGCAATATCATTATATGCCGGAAAAGGTTTGTCCCTAAACTTCGCCAAAGCCGGATTGTCCTGAACAAAGATACATAACATTATACATGTTTCATATGTAGGTGTAATTTGAAATTGCAATCAATGTAATAAACCTTTACCGCTATGACTGCGTCCCAATCACTACGATCACCGGGCGTGGGTATATTATTCACATGGTCCCAACCCCAACCGCTCTTAGTTGCCAAATTCTTGTAGGTCGTACACAATCTCTTCAAAACCTTCAAGCGATTCTTAATTTGATTCTTCATCAGGTTTTGATTTGTTTTATAGTTGAAACAAAAAATAATTCTAACCCAGGCTATTTGCGTGAAACTACCATTAACGTTGTTTCCTAATCCATGCTCCTCCATCATGATACTCAACAAAGTAGAATCCAAATGATCAGTCCAGTTCGCAGTGCGTGTATATATTTGGTTGCGCCCTCTGCTGCTACCACCTATGTCTCCACTATGAATTGGATTATTGTCCAATCCCATACCTTAGTTTACAAAGGACTTAGAAGAGGGTCTCTTGCCTGGACTTATCTATACTTATACATATTATGACAATTTACTTGTGAATCAAATGCAAAGACGACACCATAAATTTATTATGAGATAGAATTATTTAAATCATGCAAGTCGGCAAGTACACATGGCAAATAGGGAAGGAAGTTACAATTATTGTGCAATGTGCAAACATAATACATCATAGTAATTTATATGCCGAAAATACTGAACAATAACACTTGACATATAATTAAACACCATATACATTGCAAGGAAGGGTTTGCCGTTGAAATATATATTGTGTGCACTGAAATTTACATCCATACCAACCATCAATTGCTTATTCCTGATGGATTGGTGGCTCATTTGGCTTCCAAATAAGTATGGAGTTGTATGAATTGTTACATCTATACCATCCATCGAATACAGATGGAAACCATCATCATCGCCTTAATTGCCGACGTACTAAGCTCAAGTACTTTCTCTGGGCAGCCACAGTGCACAGGATGCCCACTATAATATACAATGCATAAAGTATCGATCAAGCATAAAAGAACACAAATAACCTGAAGCAACTATCTAACAATCAATCATTCTACATAATCAAGCATAGAGAAGTCGAGCATTCACTGAGGCGAGGATTATTTCATGCCATATTCAACTACAAACTATGCCAATTTGCGCCGAAATCTTTTTCCGTACCAATCATCAAATGGTGATAGATTGGTGGCTCATTTGGCTTCCAAAATGTATAGGGTTGCATGGATTTTTACATCCATACCATCAATCGAATACATTCAATGGAAACCGGCATCATCGCCAATTTTCACTGCCCGTGCAATTAACCAAAAAATGAGTATCACAGGGCTGGCACAGGGCACAAGGTATAGTATACACATTCAGCACACACAGTATAGATCAACCATAGAGAACCACAGGAAACCATAGAGGAAGCACAACCCAGCACAAAGAGGCACACCACCAATTTCGAGCAATCACAAACACGAAGATAAACTGCGGCCATTTACATTGCGTACCTTGCCTTCAACAGAGGAAGCAGAGAGAAGAACAGAGAAGGAGATCAAGCATAGAGAAGTGGAGCACCCAAACCCTCAGATGTGGCCAACGGCTGCGGCAACATGATGGCGGCGTCGACCAAGTCACTGATTGCACAAAAGGACGTGGCAGCGACTAAAGTAGAGATCACACAGAGGAAGGCAACGGTGCCGAAAGCACAGATCGCACAGAGGAAGGCGGCGGCGCCCAAAGAACAGATCGCACAGAGGAAGGAGGCGGCGCCGCAAGCACAGATCGCACAGAGGAAGGCGGCGACGCCCAAAGAACAGATTGCACAGAGGAAGGCGGTGGCGGCCAAGGCACAGATCGCACAGAGGAAAGCGGCGGCGCCGAAGGCACAGATTGCACAGAGGAAAGCGGCGGCGCCGAAGGCACAGATCGCACAAAGGTAGGCGGCGGCCAAGGCATAGATCGCACAGAGAAAAGCGGCGGCGCCGAAGGCATAAATCGCACAGAGGTAGGCGGCGGCCCAAAGCACAGATCGCACACAGGAAGGCGTCAGCCACCAATGCAGAGATAGCACAGAGGAAGGCTGCGGCGCCCAAAGCAAAGATCGCACAGAGGAAGGCGGCGGCGCCCAAAGCACAGATTGTACAGAGGAGGGCGGCGGCGACGAAGGCTTTGATCGCACAGAGAAAGGCGGCGGCGACGAAGCATAGATCGCACAGAGGAAGGCAAAGGCGATAGCAGTGATCGCACCGAGGAAGGGCCTTATCCCGGTGTTTGGATATAGTACAAGATCTAGGCTACGAAGAGAGGAATAAGGGCTCGCGGGTTCCTTTGATGGAGAAGAAGGCGAAGAGAGGCTACCCTGGCCGCGGGGGTCCTCAGATCGGAGGGTTTCCAGTGACGGCGACGCCGGCGAAGCCGAGATCTAACAAGGGCAAGGGGATTCCAAAGATGGAGCACCCTCAGATCTACGGTTTGCAGCGACGGCGAAGATGGCGAAGAGACGAAGGAGGGTGTAGGGGTTCCATAGATGGAGAAGAAGGCCACGAAGGAGAAGCGAGCGGGGTTAGGGCTTATAGAGATGGAGAAAAAGGCGATGACGGGAGAGAGAAAGGAGGTATTTTTCAGAGATGCCCCCGGTACAAGCTTGGGGATTGGCTTGTTCCAACCCAGGGGTGGGAACAGCAGTTCCCACCCTTAAGGGTGGGAACTGCTGTTCCCTCCCCTAACACACCTTGTTTGGGTACAAGATAGGGGATAAGCCTCGGGTGGGAACTGCTGTTCCCACCCCTAACACACCTTGTTTGGCTACAAGATAGGGGATAAGCCTCTTATCCCCTATCTTGTACCACATCCAAACAGGGTGTTAGGGTCTAGTCAACCTTTTGCTCTAGCACATATACCTAGAGTGGGTATTGGCTCATGAGATTTGGTTCATGGATATGGTTCATGAGATTAATAGGAAGGAAGGAGTTAGTTAAGAATTCAAAATTCGAAATCCAATTTTGAATTATTTGTTGGATGGTTGGAGGATTTTTTGGGAGTTGGTTAGGATTTGAAATTCGAAATTCGAAATCGAATTTTAAATGGATTGTTGGATGGTTGAAGGGTATTTTGGGAATTGATTCAAAATTCGAAATCGAATTTTGAATGGGTTGTTGGATAGTTGGAGAATATTTTGGGAATTGGTTAGGGATTCAAAATTCGATTTCGAATTTTGAATTGGTAATTAAATGATTGGAGTTGGTTGGGAATTCGAAATTCGAAATTGAATTTTGAATAGGTTGTTGGACGGTTGGAGGATTTTTGGAAATTGGTTAGGGATTTGAAATTTGAAATCGAATTTTGAATCGGTTGTTGGATGATTGGAAGATATTTTGAGAATTGGTTGAAAATTTAAAATTCGAAATCGAATTTTGAATGGGTTGTTGGATGATTGGAGAGTATTTTGAAAATTGGTTGGGAATTTGAAATTCGAAATCGAATTTTGAATGGGTTGTTGGATGGTTAGGTATTCAAAATTCGAATGAGAGATATTTTGGGTGTTGGTTCGAAATTCGAAATCAAATTTCGAATAGAATTTGAATATGGTATTCGAGATTGAATTTTTAAATGTGGGTGAAAATGTGGACCGTTATTTTATGAATTGGGCTAAAATTGGGCCTACTTTGATGAAACTTGTTGGGCATGAATATTCATTGGGCTGAGATGAGGCCCGAATTTTTATATAGGCATAAAATCTTAAAGGGCTTTCATGAGGCCCATTAATTCACATTTATGAATAGACCTATTGTGGATTAAAATCATAATTATTTGCCCCAAGATTTCTCGGTCAACATGAGACCTATTGAGATTGTATGAATATGAATTTAATCGGTTTTAATTACTTTACCCAAATTTTTTTTCACCTCAAACGTACATATATATATACACACACACACATACAAACACACACACACACACACACACACACAAACACACACACATATATATATATATATATAATTATGCTACTATACTATCAATAGTACCAAGCCTTTGGTACTATTGAGTTTTCGGCCGTTGAATGAAAGGATGTGCGGTTAGAATAATAGTGGTCCCCGGTTAAATTGATAGTGGTCCCCCTAGGGTTGAGTGGATGGTTGGTTTAATAGTATAATTTAACGGATGAAAATAATCAAAGGGTAGATCTAACGGTAGAAAACTCAATAGTACCAAGGGCTTGGTACTATCGACAGTATAGTAGCCGGACTCATATATATATATATATACTAGTTATAGTGCACGTGCGATGCACGTAACATTTAATTAAATTAAATTTATATTTATATTTTAAATTTAAATAATTATTGGTGGTATAAATTTATTTATTAATTAATTTTTTTCTAACTTTAATTTGTTTAATGTGTATCCAAATTTTAAAAATTTGAAGTAATTCAAAATTTTAAATTAATAAATTCAGATTTAAATTTATGAAAAAAACTCAAAATTTTAAATTAATTTTGAATCCATAATTTGAATATAAATAGTTATTAGAAGCATTGATTTATTTATCATCCCATCTATTTTCAAATTTGACATATTTTCAACTTAATTAATTATTTTCGATTTGAAATACTATTTATACACTCAAATATTAAATTTTAATTAATTTCAAATTTTTAATTAAAATATTAATTCATATTTAAAATTATGAACCAAATTTAAAATTTAAAATTGATTTGATATGCTTATTTAAATCATTCTATTTTTCAAAACTAATTTCTTCTTAGTTAGTTAATTAAGAGATAGTGAATATTAAATATTTTCAGTGTGTCTTGTGTAGAGATTTTCGTTTTTTGATGAGTATAGAAATTCTTTTATGGGGCGTTTGTGAAAAATATTTTACGGCAGATATTCTTTGGTTGACAGAATTTTTTCTGTTCTCGTAAATGGAATGCAATATTTTTTTCTACTAAAAAAAGCCTGTCAACAACTATTTTAATAATTATCTCAAACCAATATAAATTTGTGAATCACATTTATTTACAAATTTAAATTTTTAAATTGTAAATTCATATGTTATATTTTATTGAAAATATCTCATATTTTAAATATTAGTAGATAAAAATGTGATAATTTTTATATATTCACCTTTAAAAAAATATGATTAAATATTATATATACAGAAGGTATTACGTGATTGGATATTATGTAGGTGGGTATTACATGTGAAAAAAAATATTTAAGAAATATGTAAATTGTGAATATTATTTGTGATAAAATATGATATTATGTGGGCGGCGGTTATTAGGAGATAGAGTACGCATATAAAAAGTGAAATTTGATATGCATTATTTGAGGGTAATTTAGATAGAAAAAGTGACAGATACTTAATTCGTCAGTCATTGGATTAGATCCAATAACTAAGAATTAATATATTTTATAATAATTCAAAAATAAAATAAAAATTGTACGACTTTGATTTATTCTATTAAAGTTGAATGAGTGCTATTGCTAGTATATGATTGTAATTATATTAATAGGGACCGGTATTTTGGGAAAGAAAAAAAATTTAAAACTCGTTCTTTTATAAGTAGTATAGATATATAAACACGCACGCGCGCGCACACACATATATATATATACACATATATATATATAGACACACACATATATGTACACACACACACACATATGTATACACACACACACACACACACACACACATATATATATATATATATATACAT
>NC_033637.1:5548298-5599588 GCF_001540865.1 Ananas comosus
AGGTCGGCTCGTGTTCGGCTCGAGCTCGTGACGAGCTCGAAAACTCCGGCTCGTGATCGGTTCGCAACTTAATCGAGCTAGCTTGTGTTCGGCTCGTTAGCGCCGCTGTCGAAGTTCGCTGCTGCTGCCAAAGTTCACTGCCGGGGTTTTGCTGTCATGGTGCGTGACCTGTCATGGTGCAACCATGACTGCGAGTGGAAAGAGTAGGATTAGAAGTTGAGGAACAAGGTGAGACATGAGAGGATCCAAGGCGAGAGAAGCAGGGCGGCGACATGATCATTGAAGAATCATTGAAGAAGAAACTGGTATCGGGCATTGGGTTCGCGCTCCCTCACTGTAGCGTCGCCAGATCCGCCTCCGAAGGCCGCAGCGGCGCAATCTGTGGGGAAAGGCCTGTTCGGGTACTGGGTTCGCACTCCCTCACTGTAGCGTCAAGACCCGGATCCGCATTCTGCATCGGAGGCGGGTTGAAGCTACGTATGGACCAGCCCAGGCGAAAAACCCAGTTCGAGACAGAATAGAGCCCACGATGGCCAATATAGTTAAAATATAATTGCATTCATATCTCTGCCCCATGTAACTCTTACAATTTGGTCCTAATGATTAGTAAAGTATAAATAGTAAACTTACACTGTAATGAAGCAAACAGAAGAATAATTAATAATCCATTTAGAATGAGCTATTTTTAAAGTTGGGCTAAAATTTTAAAATTAATAATCTGTATTATATATTTATATACAAATATAATTATATATATAATATATAAAAATTATATTAATATAAAATAAATATAATCGAGCTGTTATCGAGCCGAATACGAGCGAGTTGATCCTAACTCGTGTTCGGCTCGTTTACTAAATGAGCGAGCCGATCTCGAGCTCATTTCGAGCCGAACACCAGCTGGCTCGCAAACAGCGAGCTGGATTGCCGCGAGCTGGATTGCCACCCCTACACACACATATATAAACACACACACACACACATATATATACACACACACACATAACCCTTCTTTTTATACACAAATGGCTCCAGTGTTTACTGCTTATTGCTTAATTGAATGTGTCCATTTTGTTATGCACAAAGAAGACCCAAACATAGAGCTAAATAATCTTAATTAACTTAGGAACCAGGAAGTACAGAACCTCCAATTTATTCAAACTTTTATGTATGCTTATATGTGGAATTGTGTGCTTGTATGCTCTATGTTTATTTAAGCTTTTATGTATACTTATATGTGGAATAGTGAACTTTATGTATCTTTTATTTGTTTACTGTTTAGTCTTTAGAATTTAGATATGCTAGTATGCAGTTATGCACTATGCAAAGTGCCAATTATCTTGATCTTTTATTTGCTTAATTATTTTTTTATTTTGAGGCATAATATAGTTTACTATTTTTTTTTACTTAATTAGTTTAATTTTGTAGCTCTTTATTCTTATATTTTTAAAAAATATGAGTATTTATGCTAATAGTATAAATCTTGAGAGGAAAAAAAACTTAATTTTATTGCCTCAAAATAAAAAAATAATTAAGCAAATAAGTTGCCAATTTCATCTTGTATTTAGTTTTTAACTATGTTTGTATGTGAACCTTTTATATTTTATATTTAAATATGGACTATCTTTGGCAACTTATTTGCTTAATTATTTTTTTATTTTGAGTCATAATATAGTTTATTATTTTTTCTTACTTAATTAGTTTAATTTTGTATCTCTTTATTTTTATATTTTTAAAAAATATGAGTATTTATGCTAATAGTATAAATCTTGAGAGGAAAAAAATTTAATTTAATAACCGAATTTTTAATTCCAAATTTTTAATTGGTTAACGTATAATATCCGTATAAATCACGTATCTGAATAATTGACGAATCCGTTTTTTAGCTTTTTTTTTAACGAATTTAAAAATTAGAAGACGAATTTTATCCGAATTATATCCGTACCGAATTTTTGCCGAATCCGAATTAACTAATTATGTTCATAACTCTATTCTCTCTCTCTGCCTCGTCTAGGGTTTTTGAGGCGCACTTCGTCTCTATCCCCACCTTGAAGCTCCTGCCATGGCGACGTCGCCAACCTCCTCCGCCGTCAACCTCGGCGGAAAGGGCTCCTCTCTCACCCCCGCCGCCGTGTACGCTGTCGCCGGTGGCCTATCTATCGTACGGATCGACTCCTCCGCCCTCGAGAAGCTCGCTCAGTCCAAGAGCTCCTCCCCTCCTCCGCCACTCTCCGATGCTATCCAAAATCCTAAATTCTTAACCCCAGAGGAGTCCCGAGCCACCCTTGGTGTCCTCCTCAACAAGCTCCTCGTCGCCGACGCCTCCGTGCGTCCCCCACTACCCACCCTGATCGAGGAGGTCCTGTCCCTCCCGTCGGGTCACGAAACACTAGATTTCGGATCCCCATTGCAGTTCCTCGAGTCCATATGCCGGTTGAATGGGAGAAAGGTGGAGGAGATTAACGTTTCCGGAGATGAAATCGGGGTTTTCGAAGCCTCCGCCGCTGCTCCGACCGCGATCTGCGCGATCTTGGACTGCTGCTCCTCGGCACTGGTGAGGGTGTCGGACGCAGTGGCGGCGCTCTCCTGCGAGGCCTCTAGGGCTGACGTGGGGGCCTTTGATTTGCCGGTCTCGGGAGACGGCTTCTCGATCAAGGACGAGACGGATGTAGCCGGAGACATGAAGGTGATGCTCTTTGGTTCGAAGCTCGTAGGGCAGAATTATGCCGACTCCTTCGCGGAGATCCCCACCGTCCATGGGAGCTTCAGGGAGGCTGTGAGAACACTCCATGGGAGGATCCGTGTCGAGCTGAACTCTTCCATTAAGGTCAGGAAGAAGAGTACAGGTCTCAGTAGTCAAGGAAAGGAGAAAGCTTTGGTGGCCTCTGCGCTCCCTCTGGCTATGGCAATTCGGTCCATGAGTGAGATTAGTCTGGGGCGAGCCAAATTGATTGTTGAGTCGATCCGAGATGTTGGTATCAAGTCTATGGTTTCTGAATTATTTCGAGATGGGTGTCGGGGCTTTGACAGATTGAAGGACCAATTCGATTCAGTAACGCAAAATGCTGCTGCTGGAGTAGATTATGTATCGATTTTGAGTGGTGTTTATGATCTTCTGGTTAAATTTAGGAACATTCTTGCTTGGGAGGCTGCATTGGCTTTGTTCACAATTGAGATTGATGATTCGATCGAGAAAATCCAGGGGAGTTCTTCGACGAATGCCAAGACAAATGGAGAAACTGCGAAAGGTGACAAGAAGAGCGAGAAGAAAAAGAAGAAGACTTTAGGAAAAGGGACTTCTGCTGTAATGCAACTTCTTAGAAGCCGAGTAATGAATGGAAAGGAGATAACAAGTGAACATGTCACAGCACTTGTTAATTGGGCTCGTGACCTTTCCTTTTGTTTTGATCCGAAGGACAAAGGGCTTGATACATTGATAGAAAAAGTGAAAGAAATTGTTGAGAGCAATGAAGTCAGGAGACTTCCTAAAATTCCCAAGGTGAGAAACATGTACTAAATTAATGTGTGCCTACAGTCCTTAAGTGCTTATAATTTCTCAAAATCACTTATAGTTTGACATGTTTGGTCAACTTCTCTTTTAGGGTACCCGTGATTTTGGGAAAGAACAAATGGCCATAAGAGAACGTGCATTTTCTATTATTACCAGTGTTTTCAAGATGCACGGAGCAGTGGGCCTTGATACTCCTGTATTCGAGCTGAGAGAGACTCTCATGGGGAAATATGGGGAAGATTCGAAGTTGATATATGACCTTGCTGATCAGGTAAAGTTTTGAAGAAAGCTAACAACATTTTGGTATTTTTTGTTGAATTGCTTTTGGTGTAACTCTTCTTTTACTGTGAAAAAGAGTCATTTACTGCATCAGGCTCCGACCAATGTATATTTGGGCAATCGTCGTCGCATGTGTATTTGTAGCATTTATACTTGTAATGCCGCTCTACTTGACTTTATGGCTTAAGGTCATCAAAGAGTTATTCCTAATTTGGTATTTGCAATTTTTTTTCCCATTCTGAATATCAAATATGCTATTAATTTGTTCATCCTTATGAATCAGTATTAACTGCCTCCTAAAGCGGCTTGTATATTTTGTTTTGGCAGGGTGGTGAACTTTGTTCTTTGAGATATGATCTAACTGTTCCTTTTGCCCGATACGTGGCCATGAATAACATTAGCGCATTGAAAAGGTACCAAATAGCAAAAGTGTATAGGAGGGATAATCCATCAAAGGGAAGGTATCGTGAATTCTATCAATGTGACTTTGATATAGCTGGCCAGTATGAGCCAATGGAACCTGACTTTGAGGTCATTAAAGTATTAACAGAATTGTTGGATCAACTTGACATTGGCACCTATGAGGTACTTTTGGTTGTTTGTTTACTTGATTTTCTTTTTAGTTTAATATTGGGTATATACTATTAAACTCTTCTTGTCTGAGAAGAGGGTGGTGTTAATGATGTGTAGAACTACGATTCACCGCATAATTGAATATTGTATAGGTAAAATGTATAGGTAAAATATGTGCATTGTCCCTGTGCTGTTGTGATATTGATCTACTCCCTGAACTTTTCACCTAAAAACAATTTAGTCTTTAAACTTTCTTGTATACTGCAATTCATCCCTGGCCGTTGAAAATATCAGAAACCACATGATTATCTTTTCCTGAAAATTGACCTTCTAATCTTGCTTCAAGTGCACTGAAACATGATCTTCATTTGACTGAAGGGGAAAATTGTTATTACAGGTTTTCTTTTATTATTATTATTATTATTATTATTTTTTTCTACAATCAGGGATGCAATTGCCATATATTAGAAACTTCAGGCATTAAAGTGTTCAAGTGCGAAGTTCTGGGACTAAGTTGCAGTAGCAGGATAGTATAAGGATACATTTTGATGTTAGGTGATTTGCTGAGCCTTGAATGTCTAAAATATTGCACTTGGACTATTTTTTATCATTTACAGATAAAGCTAAATCATCGGAAGCTATTGGATGGAATGTTGGAGATTTGTGGTGTGCCTCCTGAAAAGTTTAGGACTGTTTGCTCGAGTATAGATAAGTTAGACAAGCAAACATTTGAGCAGATAAAGAAGGAACTGGTAAGAAATTGCTTCAACTGTACAATTAGTAATAGAGAAAAGAAAAAAAGAAATAGATATTGCATTCTATGTAGCTACTAAATTAACTTGATATATTCTCTTTGTTGATTATATCTTCACTAGGTGGAAGAGAAAGGGTTAGCTATTGAAACAACAGAGAAAATTGGCACATTTGTGGAAAAAAGAGGGCCACCGCTTGAAATCCTTTCTGAATTGACGAAAGAGGGTGGTCAGTTTATGGAGAACAGTGGCTCTGTTGTTGCGTTGAATGAGCTAGATATATTGTTTAAAGCGCTTGAAAAGTCAAAATGTCTAGACAAAGTGGTCTTTGACTTGAGTCTGGCTAGAGGCCTTGATTACTATACTGGAGTAATATACGAGGCAGTCTTCAAGGGTGCTACACAGGTGAGGCATACTGTTTCTAATTGCATATACAGAGACATGAATATCTTTTTGTGCTTCATGATTGTTGCAGCATATAGTACCAAGGCAACTGTCCATAGTGTTGAACCACCTAGATTCATATTATGTTTCTATAGAGTAAAACTGAAAAGTTTTTCTATTGTTCATAAGTGCCTTTAAAATCTTTGGATTATGGCTGCCTTAACAATCTACCTTTTTTGGTGTTCTTCTAGGTATCTGTATTCTTTTTTTTTGCATGAACGCACACATAGATCCATAAATGTTTATGTCATGATGATATATAATCTTGCTATGCTATCTAAATCCAGTGTGACTGTATTGGACTTTATGTTGAACAACTGAAATGTTTGTACTATGACGATTTTGAGGTGGAGCTCTTGGTATTTACATATTTTGTTACTTTACTGATTTTTTATAGAGTACTCACCTTTGCCACAATGAGTTATTTCTTGCATAAATCATAAGCTTCATTTACAGATAACCAAACCCATAATTTCAAATTCTCTCCTTTCATTTTGAGTACTTCAAGGCATGAGATTTACTCCTTTCTTACTTATTTTCATTCCTTAGGTTGGTTCCATTGCAGCAGGGGGCCGCTATGATAACCTGGTAGGAATGTTCAGCGGAAAACAGCTCCCTGCAGTTGGTGTCAGCCTTGGAATTGAAAGGGTCTTTACAATTATGGAACAGCTGGAAAAGGACAGGAACCAGGTATTGTTCACCGTCTTTCCAATTGGCACTTGTCCACTTTCTCAAATGCAGTAAAATCCTTCTGCTTGTCACTCTTAAGTTCATTTCCATTTTTAAAATGGGTTGGTTATTTCCACTCTTCTATGCCATTCCCTGGAAAGCTGTGCCTTCATAGATTATACTTCATTTCTCAAAAAACAAGTCTGCAGGAAGATACGATTGTTTGATCCCATGTTTCAACACGCTGTAATTTCTTCCTCTTTTTCTATTCAAGTCCTACCTTTACTACCAAAAATATATGTCATGGTTTCTCTCTACAAATACAATCAGAGTTAAGCGCCAAAAGTAAGAAGGTTTCATCATGCTCTCCTATATTTAGGTGGCTTATATCATATCGGAAACGATGTGGTTTTTCAACATGTGCTATCTTTTTCATTGTGCATTAGAATACTTTGGAAATTGATGAATTAGTTCTGTTAACCATATCATAGGTTATTCGTGCAACTGAGACACAAGTTCTGGTGGCTATTCTTGGAAAAGACCTTACTCTGGCTGCCGAGCTCGTGAGTGAGTTGTGGAATGCCAAAATAAATGCCGAATTCAAACTCACCAAGAGGGTGATGAACCACATTACCTATGCCAAGCAGTCCGGCATTCCTTGGATGGTGCTGGTTGGTGAATCCGAACTGGAAAAAGGCATCGTCAAGTTGAAGAACATCAAAGCAAACCAAGAAGAGGAGGTCCCCAGGAAAACCTTTGTTGAGGAGCTTCAAAGAAGGATTAACAGTGCTTGATAAAGCTACTAGACAACAATATAAGGGGGGACAAGTGCATGTGTACATAGCATTTTTTTCGACCGAGTGGCCTCAACCATTTTGATCATTTGGCAATTTAATTCAAACAGCCAAAATATAGAACAGCAGAAAAAAAAAGGGAAAGTTATTCAAGTCTTGCGTGATTGGATCAAATGATAGAGAATTGTGACATATTACCTTTTCATGCTGGGGTAAATGGTGCAGGGCTTCTCGAGGTAAAGCTGCTTGTTGCATTCTGAGCTTAGAAAGCCCATTTTATTTCTCAATCTCTTAACATATGTGGTTTTGGCTTTACTTTTTATTTGTTCTTCATCTTTCTTTCATCTATCGGTCATAACTTATTTACTGGATATTGCATGTCTCGCTTCGGGTGAAATATATGTAAAACTTTTTTGTTAGCATATAATGATATAACCAGAGTTTCTTATTGTTGGGTAACCCGAAATGTAATACAGTTATTGCCATGTGAGTTAAACAGATGGCTTCTTTACTTGATTCTCACTTGTTTGTCAGATTTCATTTGCTACAGCAAATAGTTATGTGCTGCTAAGTATTATTTCTGTTTCCTGATTAGATATGTTATTGATTGGTATTTCGAGAGTAGTGAAGAAAAGAGGAGGCAAGATGCCATTACTAAAGAGAATTTCTAGATAAGGTATTCTTGTGAAAGCAGAGATCTACGGTGGCTGATATTGCGTAAAGCATTTCAATTAAGATGCGGTTTTTGTTCCAAATTGACACTCGCATGTGCACTGCAGCTGAGCTCAAAATTGTGCATAATTTAAGAACAAACATGCCCCCCCTCCGTTCAAGACCGTTCTGCTCGAGCTCGAGTTTGGTAAAGGAATAAGCCGTGACTCAGAGATCATAGAATTGGGCTGCAAACACAAGTTCATCATGAAAGCAGGAACATCGTTCTACTCCCTTAAATGGCCAGAATTTCCACGGAAAAGATGCTATCAAACAATACTTTGCTGAGAATGAAGCTGCCAGAGAAGAACTACGGGTGAAGTTAAGAGAAAAAATGATGCAAAATGAGTCGCAAAGAATAAAGGATCAGGAGAACTATATGATTGACGGAAATTTGGGAGCCGTTGTTTCAACGAATGATGAGGAAAACATCACCGAGGTGGAGGCGTGAAGCAGCAGAGCATCGAATTCAGATATGCTACATTAAATCCATATAGCATATATTTGGGATGGTGAGCTCCGGCATTAATATAAAATAAATCTTGCATCTCATCACGTATAGCGCGAAATTTTGGCTGGAGATTAATTGGCTGAAATTGAGCACAGGAGAAAACAAGGTTGAGATAAATCTTCCATCATATTGGAGTGTTTTTGTGGCTTATATTTGACTATACTCAAGATTGTGGTGAGGGGTGGTGTCATTGATAGTTTGTTTCACACCATCAAGACAACAGATCAAATCAGGGTTATGTGAGAGGCTTGTTAGATTGAGATAGTAACCGGAGACCGCCGGGCAAGTTACACTTAAATGAGTTTTTTTACACTTTTTTGTAGTGCTAGGTACTTGTAAAATAAATTGTAATCCATATGCGATGGCTCCTGTTTATCTTGTAACAGCTGCCTTGTTTGTGCATACAGCCTTTCATTTGAAATTTTTTGTTTTTCTAGATGTTTATAGACCTCCTATTATGTTGGAGCTTGTGATCTCCAGGATGAAGTTACAGAAGCGATACTGTTGGCAAAATAATTGATAACTTTTGGATTAAAAGATTTAAAGATATTAGTAATCTTACTTGTATTGAGTAATTCCATATGTTGTAACCAACAAAAGTTTCTACCCAAACTGAAATTGAAATCTCTTTAACAAGCCATGAATTTCGGAGAAAATGACAAGTGCTCAAAAGCACCCAAAACGAATGAAGGCCAAAGAAGTTCTTAGCACTGCAAATGACAAATTGTACAAATTTCAAATAGTTCCTGCATTCTTAAAGAACAGAAACCAACAAAAAGATGCATATGGTCTCTGCGAAGTACAGCTGCTAAATTCTGGACCGTAAATGTACTAACCACCAACATCAATAGAATAATTTGGTCGCCACTAATTCCCGAGAAAGAAAAATCTTCACACAAACAAAAAACATCAATACGACCGTACCCCACCAGACAAGTTAAACCTAGAACAGCCTGAGTGTGTCCTTTGATATTACGGTAGCTAATACAAGAAAGTGTAGAACAGTCTCCTCCTTTGAACAAAACTGATCTTTTTAATCACACGCTTTTATTCTGCATGACACTATCACGTATCTGAAACCATGCGAGCCCCGGCTGAGCGCACTGCTTCGATTCTGGGATTGAAACAATGGGTCCCAGAAACAAGCGCCATAAATCGAGAATAATAGTAACAAGCATAGCAGCACCTAGGGCATCGACGGCTACTCTTGGTAAGTCCCATGGTTCGCCAACCTTTTCATCTATCCTGGATTTTGTTAAAGAAACAGAAATAGTTAGAGAAAAGTGCAAATTGGAAGAAAGTAAGCTTACTTTGAGAATTGCACCATACGATAAAAGACACAGATAGCATAGCACTTACTGAAAGAAAAAAGTAATAAAGTGATCTAAATCTATCGAAAATAATTTTTTGCAACAGCTTTTCCATAGACAAACCATTATTGAGTTATATCATTAAGTATAATACAAAATAATGCTTGTCTTCAAGAATACCAAATTCTGCTGTAATATTCAAAAGTTTGTTGAATTAGCCCCAAGAAAATTTCCGAAAACCTCTTCAGATGTACTCTTTAAATTATTTCCACACATTAACTGAACAGGCTAGAAAAATGGCCACACGAAGGAAAATAATTATATCACTTCATAAGAGTCTTTCAAAAACTAATTTTGCAGCATATTTATGATACATAGAGACAATAAGAGACAGCACAATGAACTTAATAGCACATGGACTGGGATACAGCCATCAGAAATCTGCATAAAGTTAAGAAATTTCATGATCAAATAGTAAACTTCAGGTGAGAGTTTTACCTTAGAAACATTGGAAAACTTACGATGAAGTATATTGCATAAAACAATGATCCTACTTTGTACATTGATGCCCGATCAATAAACTCGTAATATGGGAACTGCAACAATACGCGATATTTATAATAAAATCTCCAAAATCATGTGAAAGAAGCTGTTATGTATTTGGAAAGAGATCAAGTATTAGCACAGAGTAATAGTACACGAGCAATATACGAACTCAACTATTTAACTAAACCTAAAAGGGATAGGGCTTGATCTATTCATGATTTCAACAGTTAATAGAAACAAAACTGTAGAGACAAATTGAGAAAAAATTTTACATGAACATCATATGATTTACCCTGAAAATTCACCTGCTCAAGTTTGACTATGTCTAAACCAAGGACTAAACTGCCGTGGCACGGAATCGTGCCGGAAACTTGCCGGCACGGTGCGTGCCGAGTCGTGCCGATACGTGCTAGTCAAAAAAATTCTTGTGTGTCGACACATAATAACATGAAATATTTATTTTTTTTAGCAACAAAATATTCTAACTATTTATTATGTTTTTTTTATCACATCTTTTGTACTTTATTGAGAAAATTACTTACTAATTTAAAGAATAGAGAGTTTTGAATTGTGCCATCGGCACGGGGTCTGTATCGTGCCAATATCTTGTTGGCACGGTACGGCACGGTGGATACGGCCCGTGCCTAAAACCTTGGTCTAAACCAAATTGTTAGGAATTGGGTGAAAAGTGGATTGAAATGAGAGAACCAAAAAAGAAAAAAAAAAAAGGAGTCTAGTTTAGAAAGGGTAAACGAAGCCTCAAGAACGAGGGAATAGTCGAACAAAATCTCTCTTAACCACAATGATGAAAGCTATGTAGTGTTGGTTGCATCGGCATTTGCTTTTGCTTGGTGCCAGCCTCAGGAAACATTAGTCGTACATTAAGAATTACTCTTGAATGTATGACACTTCCTCCAGTGGAGTTTTTATTGTGAGATCTGTAGAAATATTTCAGCCCAAGTTATGTACGCTATGTCCAAAAAAATCTGCACGACCTGATCGTTCCAACAATTTGTCACAAATGTAGATAAACTTTGCATATAACTATGAACAAGCAATAAAATTAAATTGGAAACTCTTGAATAAATGGTATAACTTGCAACATACATTTGCAATAGCTAGAGTCTCCAAGTATGCAATGAAATATGAAAGGGCCAAAATCCAAGCTGCTTCAGTGAAAAATTGAATAGACTGTGGTAAGCCAGCAATGGAATGGCACAATCTACGTAGTGTCATATTTGATGCGACATGGTAAAATAGGAAGCAAGCATGAGTCAGAAGGAATGTAGTATGGGGAACCTGTCTTGCCAAAAGAACACAAATGAGCAAGATACTTAAGGCCAGTTAAAAGGAAATAGAAATAATATGAATAGCTTAATTCAAGAAATTAATACTATATCTGCAAGATTAGCGAAATCAATATGCATTAAAAAAAAAAAAAGAAAGATAATGTCGTAGTCACCAGTATCTCAATAAATGATATGATTAGACTAGCCAGCAAACTTTGAACACTGATATTGCATGCAAATTATATACATCTAACTGTTCTAAGTAAGAAGATGGTATATTCAGTAAGGACCACAAAATATCACCATAATTTAGTAAATCTGGTTAATCATAGATAGGCAATATTTGACCTTTGTTTTGATATAAACATCCTCAACGTGATAATAATACATGAACAACTATATTAAGAATAGATGCATATAAGCCAAGGTCCAACTCCAGAACTGTGCAACAAACTCATAACCACACAAATGTTTACCATCTATGTATCCACACTGGTCTGCTCCAAAGTGTCAGAGGACATACATAGATGTATAAATAAAGCTACAGAAAGAAAAAAAAAGAGAATATAAAATAAAACTTTTGGTGCTTACATTATTCATCCTCCATGATGGAAAAGTATATGACGCTCCAAGTACAGTGAAAAAATAATGAGTCCAAAAGTAGTTTCCCACATAACTGAAAATTATAATCCAGAGATTTGCCTGCAGAAAGTAAGCGACAAACAATCATGCATGGAACAGAAGAAGTTATTTGCTAACAGTTAAGTTAAGAAATTTTTTCTGTAAAAAAAATACAAAAGCTATCTATTATTAAGATTCCTCCAATCCCTGTTTCTCACGTATTTGAACAAATATACCTATTAGATCAAAAACTCCAGAATGGCAATTTAAATTTATTTTGTTGCTTCTACGCTTAGAGCATCTTCTTTGCCTCCTCTTCTCCTCATCCCCAAATTCAAGTCTAACCCAAAACCATAGAGCTGAAATCATTTGCCAGTACTGACCATTGCTGTTTCAACATATTGATGGTCAGGCAACAGCAGATTAAGGGGAGCAAGGAGGGCAAATGAAATTCCGGAAACTTTGTAAACTTCTCTTACATAGAAGAGGAAAGAAGTGGTTATTATCTATGGGTATGGTTTTCAACATCAATTATGGCTATAAACCAGTGAGCATACAATACATCATACATGCTTATTGATCTAGGAAAGACAGCAGACAAAAAAAAAGGAAAAGGTATATCAGGATAAAGTTTACCTTCACCCAGTAGCGATCCTTCAAACTTTTGCCACTATCAGCCTGCAATAAAGACAAACAACCACAATTCAGCACAACATTTACCTAAGAAGGCCTTCCACATATGAATGTGGGGGTTCACCATTAAAGCATTCAGAATTCTAAGCTAACACTAGAAATTTTTAGGGGTCCTAACAATTTTTCAGCCCACTGAGCTCTGCTTGCTGATTTGACTAACAAGAACTGTTTACTTGTAGTTAATGAAAATCTTCTGATCCCTAAGTGGAGAGCAAAAACAAAGCAACTCCAGCCTTCTCTGTGGCCGATAGCATAGGTCGAGTAGTGCTTAGACATTACCTTTCCCACAAGAAACAGTGGTATCAGTATAGCTGGAACAGCTGACACCAATCCCAGAATAAAGTATTCCAACTCGGTGAATCTCTGCAATTAGGATAAATCTTAATTTTATTCATCTCCAATTTAGTAGAAGTATATAGAAGACGACTTAAATTTGCGATCCAAAAGCAAGCTAAAGACACTTATACATAGTTATTGATACATCTGGATGAGATTTTGTTAGTACACTGAAAACAAGCATAAATCCAAGAAATCATAATTGATTCCTGCTCGGAATCTACAGCTTATTATCAATATCGAATTGGACAACGACATTGGACACCTAAAAGGAACAGTTTTTTCCTTCATATACCAAAATTAGCCATTTTCCCAGCAACGCAACTAGATTAATCAACTAATAAGAAGCAGATATTATCAAAATCAAATATTAGTAAATGAGATCGATAAAATCGCAACCTCTTTGTGATTCGAACACCAAATAGTACCACTCTTTTCCATCCAAACACCAAATCCACCCATTTTCCCCGCAAAACAACCAAATCAATCAACTAAATGGAACTAAAAAAAATCGGATCGGAGACCTCGTAGAGCTTGTAGGGGACGACGATCCCGAGGCACAGGACGAGCCAAAAGGGGGTGTAGATCAAGAAGAACGCCTCCCCCCACCTCTTGCTCGGATTCGAAGCCAACCACAGGCTCTGCGACGCGCCGCTGCTCCGCCCCACCTTTCCTCGCACTCCGCGAACTGAGCCTACGAAAAAATCGAGGAGAGAGAGCGTCGGAGAAGAACCCTAGGAGGCGATCGCCGATCGCCATTAACGGGCCTCGGCGGGAGCGAAAGAGAGCGAGAGAGCTTCGAACTACGAGGACACGTGGCGTGTTTTTACCTGCCATTGTGCTATCGGGATCTCCGACCACCCCGCGAAGCGGATCTTGGCGCGATCCTTACCCGCGTCTCCGCCGCCCGGAACCGCCGCCGACGCCGCCGCCCCCTGCAGTTGCCACTCGTCAAAAATGATCGAGGTATTCGCCACCGCCACAGTTGCTGCATCTACGGGTGAAATGTAGAACAGTCCCTGTACGTTCCCTATATTTGAAATTGGTTCCCGTTGATCTCATTTAAATAATTTTCTCTCCCAGTAAAGTAATAACTAAAACAGATGATAAGTAACTACATTGTCGTAACTTATTATTTGTTTAATTCAATCAGGATTAAATTTCTTTTAATATTCAAGGAGGAAAGTGTGTAAATTATTATCATTATAAGGATTAAATTGTCATATATCGAGATTGTACAGGGACTATGCCACATGTTTTCACTGCCAGGGTTCTTCTCACTCTCGTTGACTAGCTGTGGAGACAATGTTCCGGTGTGATGCCACTTCCCCCGAAAGGATAATATTGTCCAATAGAAGAACGACACGTCTTATCTTACACTGGACGCGTAGTTCGCGAAATTAAAGCCACTATACCTACTGCTGTATGCTGTTACCGCATGCTAGAGAATTCCTTGTCTACCACGTCATCCCTGGACCGTTCAGTGTGTGTATGTATATATGTGTGTGTATATATATATATATATATATATATATATATATATATATCTGTGTGTGTGTGTGTGTGTTGAGCCCTGCTTATTTGGTCGGGTTCGGGCACGCCAACAAACTACCGAACGGATAGAGTCTCCTATGTACGTTCTAGGCGTTGCAACCTGAACAATGTATGAGGTTCCAACCAGAAACACATTTCAAGTATAGATTGCATAAGAAAGTATCAAAAACATAAACAACTAAGTTATTACAACATTCATCTTTAAACGCATTTTACAACTCCATTACATTTTGCAACCTCCAAATACAATCTGAGTTACTATAATTTATTACATGTTCGATACATCTTGTTCTTTAATAAAAACCCCTAAGTTAAGCTGACTCAGGGTGCTGCTACCTCGGTCTCTGGGGTAGGGCGCTATCTACGGAGGTACGCCATTTCCTCGCGCCGCCGCGCCGCTCACGTGTGAACCTGTAAAACCCCAAAGCAACGTGGGGTGAGAACTAACTCCATAGTTCCCAATGGGTATGGCCACCCAAGGGAAAAGCTTGACCAATAGGTCTAATGATGCACTGCAACAGGTTAGTCTAATAAATATACAACAGATATATATTCAGGTATTGAAAAATATGTTGTGCCTCACAATATGCAATATGAAAATCATGCAACTAACCAAGTAGATTAACTAACTCTACTCTTTATTCTTAGTCATTCTTTACTCTTGACTATTCTTTACTCTTAGCTATTCTTTTCTCTTAACTATTCTTTTCTCTTAGCTATTCTTTATTTTTTATTTTTTGCTCTTTATTCTTTATTCGTAGTTGTAACTTACTCATTGGCCACTCTTTTCTAAGGTTACTCTTACCTTAGTCCTCTATGCCACCCGACTTGGTCTTGAGTCAATCAACTGCGGATAATCCGCGCTCTGTCCGGCTCAAGGTGAAGGAACTCTCACAAGGAACTCAGCCTTCCACAGCCCACCGCACCTCCTGTCCTAGCTGTCTGGCGGCGAACGCATCGCACCTCACCTAACAACGGCTTAGGTCATGATTTAGCAACCCGGCGGCGAAATCGTCGCACACGCCTCGTCGATGGTTCAGTCAACAGGCGGTATGATCCACAAACCGGCTTAACCATCCGACGGCGAAATCGTCGCACACGCTATGTCAATGGTTTAGCCCCGGGCGGCGAAATCGTCGCACACACCCAACATCACTCTCAGTGTTCCAAGTTTTGGGATTTCGGAATCTATTTCCACATAGCTCAAGGGTTGGTCTTAAACCTTATAGTGTCGACCTATCTAGGTCCATGGTCCTTTCCATCTTAGGTTCAATCGACTCTAGGTTCAATATCTTTATCACACAATTTAGGTTTACTTGACTCTAGGTTCAACTCTCAACCTATGTTCTTTAACACTAGGTTTCATGCTACTTATCATCTCAACCTATGTTTACTAACACTAGGTTCAATGTCATTCATGTCCAACCTATGTTCATTAACACTAGGTTCAATGTCATCTATGTCCGACCTATATTTACTAACACTAGGTTCGATGCCACTCGATCTAATATACATATGTCCACATGCACATTTCAATTAACATAATCCTCTATATGTTAACTTGCATCCATCTAGCATTAGCATTATGTCATTATGCATTACCACTAGCATGTTCTCTACTTTATGTTAACATGCAAATGCCATTTACCTTATGCTTTTAACTAGCATCGTTCATATTACATCATCATGCATCCTTTGATAGCTTGCTTAGCATTCACTTCATGCATTCATACATTTTACCACTAGCTATCATTATATGCATCAATATGAAACCATTACTCTTACACATAGAGGCGACCTAGTCGCTTCGGTAAGCACAACCCACCTCAATTCGCACTTCGATTGCTTGTCGTCACTTGCAATCGGCCTCCCGCAGCACCCGTTGCCTGGTTCGGCCCGTACTCACACTGGACCACCAACCGGCCACCAATCCAAAATCCGGAAGTTGTTCGATCAATAACTTGATGCCACGATCCTCCGGATCCGTTCTCGTGATTTTTGGACTCCTATTTCAGGAGTTCCGTCGATCTGTACCAAATTAGAGCCAAATTAGGCTTTTTACCAAGAACCATTACCTAGTCTTTTCGTTTCTTCGAACCGAGCGCACCAACGCGTCGAAAATACCCCAAATTAGATTTCCAAGAGGTCAATTTACCTCGAAAACACCCGGAGACAAAAGCTCTATTTTTGGTGCTCTGACAAAGCCATAATCCCAATCTTTGGTTTTGATCTTTAGAACAAACAAAAGAGAGCTTGTTTAACATCTAAGAACTCATTTAGAACCATTCGAACGATTCCTAGGGCGTTTAGAATAAACTCTAGAAATCTACCATTAGAGCACCTTGAAGAACACATGGTTTTCATGTGTTTCCAAGTCTCTACAAGGTTCTAAAGCTTGCAAGAATATCAAAACTCTAGATCTTAGGGTAGAAATCTAAACCCTAGATGTATTCTTCCAAAACAGCTCACCTTAGCCTAAGTTCTTCCAAGACCACCATGAAGGAGAGCTTCTTGATCTTTCAAAACCCTCAAAATGCCATCTCCAAGCCTTCTTCTCCTTCTCCTTTGCCTTGGTACAAAACTTCTAGAGAGAGAGAGAGGGAGAGAAAATGGGAGAGGAGAGGGCTGCTGTGAAGGAGGAGAGGTTTGGTTGCATATATAGTGTGCAACATTTGCAAATAAGCCTCCCAAAATTTCATAATTGCAGCAGACCTAATTTTGCTGTCGGGTACACTGTGTACCGGTACACTTTGCTTGTGTTACCGGTTACACGATCTCGCAGAGGCAAACCTGAGTGCAATTTCTCGGTTTCGTGGCATTTTGTACCGGTACACTTTGATTTGTACCGGTACACTTTCAGCCAACCTCAACCCGAGAGCAGCTCCTCTCGGTCCGCGTATCTGTACCGGTACAGATACACCCTTGTACTGTACACTTGCTCCAGACTTGATTTTGACTTCGACTCGACTCTATTTCGCGCTGGTTGCTAAAACCTTTCTAACTCCTTCGGAACTCATTTTTAACCCTTCCAATACTGTTGGAATGTTAAACAGGTTTTGTCCAACTATTTCTTTCGCGTACTTTAGTCAATTTGGCTAAGGTCCAAATGTAGCTACCGGGGTTTCGGTATGTTACAATATGTGTGTGTGCATATATGTGCGTGTATATATATGTGAGTGTGTGTATATATGTGTGTGTGTGTATATATATATATACATATATATATAAAGTAGGGCTACTGTGCTATTAGGAGCACAGCAGCCCTTGTGTCCCTAAGTTCTTAACCACCCATCAAATTTGATGGGTGGTTAGGGTGAAAGAAAGAAGAGAAATTAGAGAGAAATTCAAAGAGAAAATTAATTTCTCTTCAATTTCTCTTCTCTCTTTTACCCTAACCACCCATCAAATTTGATGGGTGATTAAGAACTTGCACAAGGGCTGCTGTGCTCCTAAGGCTTGTGGATGCTTTCAAAGAAATGCAAATTGCTGAAGAGGCCTTACCAGCTGAAAATGGTGATTTGGTTCATGAGGTACTCAGGGTTGTTTTATGTATTCTTTGTTGAAGTTTAATGCTAGAGCTATTTTGATCCTCTTTGCACAATGCACAACTTTTCTTGGAAGGTGCTACAAATACGTAATAAATCATATGTTTGCAGGTGATGAAAGAGAAAGGCGATGAGGAATATCAGGAAAAAGCCATTGAAGTTGACGCTGATGGTTCCGCAGATGGCATTATCACTGTAAACGGGAATGAGGATGAGGAATGAAGTTTTTGTTTGTTCCTATTACGATTAATAATTCACTGTGAATAAAAAAGTGATGAAGTTTTTGTTTGTTCCTATTATTCCCTGCTTATACAATAGTAGAGAATTTTTTATTTCTTAATTGGGATTAGCATTGTTGATTGAAGTTTATTAATGTTGAAACATTTTAATATTTTTGTTCATTATTGCAAAGTTTTCGTATTGGCGTGTTTATTTGGTATTNGAATAAAAAAGTGATGAAGTTTTTGTTTGTTCCTATTATTCCCTGCTTATACAATAGTAGAGAATTTTTTATTTCTTAATTGGGATTAGCATTGTTGATTGAAGTTTATTAATGTTGAAACATTTTAATATTTTTGTTCATTATTGCAAAGTTTTCGTATTGGCGTGTTTATTTGGTATTTCATAATTTACCGATGTTTTGGAGTGTCGGTGTTTGTTTAAATTAACGACTCTTTTTAGAGTCGGTAATATATTAGAATTTTATAATTTATCGATACTTTGAAGTGTCGGTAATTATTTAATTTAACGACTCTTTTTAGAGTCGGTAATATATTGGTATTTCATAATTTACCGATGCTTTGGAGTGTCGGCAATTGTTTAAATTAACGACTCTTTTTAGAGTCGGCACCTAACATATTACCGACTCTAAAAAGAGTCGGAAAAAAGTTTCCCGACGCTATGTTAAAGCGTCGGTATATATATCCCGACATGTTTATTTAACGACTCTTTGTCCGACGCTTTTACAAGCGTCAGTGTTATTTTTCCTGACGCTTTAAAGCGTCGCTAATTATTATTTAAAGCGTCCTTAAATGTAAGATTTGTTGTAGTGACATGCTACCTATCTCTCAAAAAAAAATAAAATAAACCAAAGCGATTTGCACAATATGCTACATTTGTGAAAATAACTGGAACATTTTTTATTTTACTTTTTTTATCGTGTGTAATGTCAAATTACTTGCAGTTCCAAATGGAGCCCCTTCAAATAGAACTTTATTGACCGAGAGGCTGTTTGCTCAACTTCTTGCCCCACAACCAGCTGAACTCAAAAGACTAATCTTCGTACACTTGTGAATGAGAAATTAGGTGTTCTCGCAAATTTGATGCCCACTACAAACAGCGAGCTTCTCGAGGTCGTGAGTTTGACTTTCAACTTCCAAGCAAACAAGTATATTATAAATTTTTATAGTAGTATGCCTTATTCTTGTTGGATTATGTGAAGTCACGTTTCAAGACAATACAAAAGGAAAAAGTGGAACATTTTGAGGTTTCTCGATGTTAAGTACTGAAACTAATATTTGAGCATTGAAACTCCAAGGAGTACTAATACTTAGGATGAAGTTAATTAGAACCTAAGGCTATGTTTGGTCAGGACGATATCCCAGGATAATAGGGGAAATCCTCTTTTATTCTGCCAAACAGCATTACAAATGTTTAGAACTGATTGTTCCGGATTTAACGGGTTATACGGGAATAGCCTGTTCAGCCTTGTTCTCACGCATCTGTGGAACAAGAGGGAACAATAAAAATTACCCATTTCACTTCCTTAGATGCCCATCTTTCTCTCTCATCGAACAAATTGGGAAATAAATAAAAAAGCTTTCCAGTAGATTTTTTTAAGGTGGTTTTTAATTTTTTAAAAAATTATATTTAAAATTATATAATTATATATAATATTTTAATTATTTGTCATATTATAAAATTAAAACTATATTTTCATATTTAAATTTACAATTACATCTTTATATATTAATTTTATTAGATAAATAGATATGTAAATAAATATATTAATATAAATATTATCTTTATGATAATATATTTATACTTAAATTTATTATACAATATAAATTGTTAATTTGATGTGTTATTTATTTTATTAAGTTTTATCCTTTATATATTAATATTTAATTATTTTATTTTATATTAAGTATTATATATATAAATTATTTTTTCATATATTATATATGTATTTTAATTTGTATTGAAATTTATACTATTATTAATAAAAATTATAAGGATATTGTTAGTATTATACTTTATTCATTACATATATTATGAATAAATTATATAAATTAAATTATTACATAAAATAAATTATTATATATAATAAAATAAATATACTATTTTAAATTAAATTGTTGTATAAAATATTATATTATAAATTACTATATAAAATAATTTTATAAATAATTTAATATAAATTAATTATTTCATTTTTAAATATATATTTAGACATTGTTTTAGACTTTTCATCCAAATGCTACTAAGGATATGCTCTAGAATATCCCCGAACGCATCCAAACACAAATTTACAATTGTTTTATTTTGTACCGGAATATTTTTTATTATGGGGAACAACAAAAGTTGTTCTCCAAAATTTAGTTCTCCAATCAAATGCATCGTAGTGCACTTTGGTTCGGGTATAAGCAAGACCTAGCTATTACAGGGATAGGTACAAGTATGAGGATAAGAAAAATAGCGTTTGGATGAAATTTGGGTTGTTCCCGATGATAAAAAAAATAGCGTTTGGATAGATAATATGGAATAAGAAAAATAGTGGATAGTTATATATAGAAAATAGAGGTATTGATGGGGATAGTTATATCAGCTTATTTCAGATACCCGAGAACTATTAGCGGGTAAATACTTAGCGTTTGGGTTTAAAGGGGGATAAGGGGTTATTTCACCCATTATCCCCAATCCAAACGGGGCATTATTGGCTAAGTTGACAAACGTGCACCGGTAATCATTTGCAAGTACTAGTACATTATATACCAGAGCATTGCAAGTACAATACTCATAATTTTAGCATCGTTACTTTAGTCCATGACAGACTGGTTAAATTGGATTCAACTCCAACTTAACCAAATGCTTGATACTATTGATAGTATAGTAGCCAAACTATATATACTAGTGTTGAACCCGCGCTACGCTGCGGGCAATTTTGACGCTAATATTCTGATGTAAATTTTAAAACAGTTTTGATCATATGTAATTAAGAAAAAGGAGGAAAAGAAGAGAAAAAAAAAATGGAATGACAATGTGTATCTCATACTTTCACAGATTGTAAAAGTGAAAAGCTTCTATTCATCTAAACCTAAATTATCATAATCTCCGAACGAAATTCAGTGGCAACATCAAAACTGTGAAATACAGACAATCTGTAGTAACTCAAGTAGATGGAAAGAAAAAGATGCAAAAAGATGCTTCTTGCAACAAAAAGAGTGATCAAACGTTAAAATGTGTCAAGAATAAACTCAAATAGAAGCCAATTTTAAGTTAACATAAAGTATAATAAAAACATGTTTATTTTCGGGTTAGCTTAGGTATGCGAAATAACCTGGATGCATGCTTAGGTATGTGAACGTTGATGCTTAGGCATGTGAACAACTCTGCAAAGAAAAGCTGCAGCAAATCACCAGCAATTGCAGATAGCCTATCTGTGAATAAAAAAACAGCGGAATATTAGCCTGAAAGACTGGAAGAAAAGTGAAAAATCCATACATATCTCAAAAAATTCGGAGTGCAACGGGAAAACAACAAAGCAATCAAAACATCCATTATATGACGATAAATATAATGTAATATGCATGTGTATACACAAAGCAACGGAGGCTCAGAATGGATTAGAACTCAGCAAAAGTATCTGTAGGCCCCTAGAATTGGTCGGTCTATACATAGGCTGTAGGGATTGCCCAGAAGGCCGTTCATCCTACGGTGCCATTAAGTAGAAATCTAGTATAGAAGCACGCTCATAAGCTGCAGGGATTGGCAAGCGCGCCATTAATACTGCCATGCCATTATGTAGAAATTCAGCAGAGAAGTAATATGTGGGAATTGCTTGTATCACCATCACCTGCCATTAAAGGGCTATGCAAGTGGCCACAAACCGAGGGAAGAAGCTAATATACAGTAATTATCCATATCATCATCGCCTCATACAAAAAAGCAATTAAAAGAAATTATAAAAAAGAATCATATAATTATAAAAAAATATATCATTACATCAGGCTCATACCAAAAAGCAATTAAAAGAAATTGTAAAAAAGAACCATATAACATATCATTACATCAGGAGACCAAGCTTAAAAGACAGGAAAAGAGTCAGAAAAAATTGGCCAGTTTTAGTTGAGATGAAAAAAAACAAACACAGGAAAAGTTGCTGATTCACTAATATCATTCTTGTTGAGCTATTGATAATATTGTGCATTTTAAAGTTATCACAGGTTTTCTTTTTTATTTTCGCATGCTATAGTAGCATATATTTTCCCCCAAGTCATTTTTCTTAGAGATAATTTGCTATATACCCCTCATACGTTTGGAAATATCCGATTTACCCTTACTTTTTTTTTCTTTCTAAAATACCCCTCATATGTTCCACCGTTATTGCAAAATACCCCTATAGTTATCTCATGTTAAGTTAACCAGGATTAAACGTGAGTTAAATATCTACCACAGTTTAAAAAAATTAAAATGCCAATTTTGCCCTTAACTTAAGGGCAAATAAGAAAGGTTGGTGACGGTAGAGGGGTATATTGAAAAAAACCAAAAGTCAAAATACTTTTTGTGCTCCTGACTTTAAGGGCAAATAAGAAAGACAGTGATGGTGGAAGGGTATATTTGAAAGGGCAAAATAGTAATTTTACAGAGATAACAGAGTTATTTAACAGATTTTAACTCTAGGGGTATATTAGAAATAGGTTGGAATGTAGGAGGGGTATTTTCAATATTAGCCTTCTAAGAGGGGTAAATCGAAAAATCGGAAACTTTTCAGGGGTATATAAGCAATTGCCCCTTTTTCTTATCTTCTATGTTATGTAGTCTTAGAACATTAGCAAAAAAGCAAGGATAACCTCAAATAGTTTAGTAAAAAGCAAATATAAGTCCGAACAGTGCTACAACCGGAAAAAAGCTACTACATTAGTATTCAAGTTCCATTGCCCTTAGCCATAATTTCAAACCCAAACATAACTATTTGTATGTAAAATTCAGCAGAATAAAATCAAGGTTAAAAGACAGGAGAAGAGCAAGTTGGAATTGACCAGTTGCGGGAACTGTTAAAAGAACAAAGCAATATAAGCATTCATCAATTACATATATGTAAGAGCAAGTTGGGATTGACCGGTTTCAATTGAAATGGGTAAAAGTAGACATAGGGGACAAAGTAATATAAGCAATCATCAATTACATATATGTAATCTGTATAGCTTGGACTTTTAATTGCTTTTTGGTATAAGCCACATCTGGAAACTATTTTTTTATTCGTGGAAAAAGGAAATGCTGCCATGTATACATGTAAAGCTGTCAATTAATCTATTTGTATGGAAAACATATCATTACATCATGCTTATACCAAAAAGTAATTAAAAGAAATTGTAAAAAAGAATCATATAACATATCATTACATCAGGAGACCAAGCTTAAAAGACATGAGAAAAGGTAGAAAAAATTGGCGAGTTTCAGTTGAGACGGAAAAAAGCAAACATAGGGAAAGTATTCGAAGAATGGAGCAACATAAGCATTCATCACTCAAAGAATTCATCAATTACATTATTTACAAGCTATTATGCAAACACTAATGTCACTATAAACTATGTTATGTAGTCTTAGAACATTAGCAAAAAGCAAGGATAACTTCAAATAGTTTAGTAAGAAACAAATATAAGTTCAAATATTTCTACAACCGGAAGAAAGCTACTACATTAGTAATCAAGTCCCATTGCCCTTAGCCATCTACATCTTTTCATCTATATCTTTAGGTAACATGCTACTGGAGGAAAGGTACTTACTTTATTATTGAAGTCCCATTGTCCTTTGTCATACTTCTTTGATTAACTCTCCTGAATATAGTAAACATAATGCACCATTACCTCAAAATACTCTATTTATTTGGTCTTTACTCTGGGAGTCATATTTATTTTCAAGTTTAAATTCACATAATTACAAAAAAATGAACAGAAAGAAACACATGCCAATAAGTTAGCCACAAAATGGTTAAATCCACATAGTGCTTATCTTACAACAATGTAAGCGTGATATCTCGAGAAATGCAGTAAAAAAATTCATTAGCTGTCCTATAGAGCAATGTTATAAGCAGGGGCAAATACTTTAGTATCCTAATTTTCCTCTACCAACATTTAAACTGCAGGGAAATAAAAAGTGCAACAAAAGGGACCAGAGAAGATCAACCTTTTGTGATTAAGCAGTAAACAGGAGAGTAATGTGGGGACCTATACAATAGTGCAATGGTTAGCAAAATCAGTGGGTTACAGTTAATATTATTAATGAGAAAATTTGAAGATGGGAATATACCTATCTTGGTTTGAGGAGGACACTGACATGTAGCAATTAATGAAGGGAGGTATTTATAATAAATTTGAGAGAACCTTTCGACTATCACAGAAGGAAATAGGGAAGGTAACAGGGCTAAGTACAAGGTCAAAATAATAAAAAAATTTAAAAAATCTTTGGGAACCGTCAACAGATTTGTAAAAAATAGTAAAAAAATCCCAGAAAAATTCAAATGCAGATTAGCTCAGAGCAACTATCCAATGGACAGAGTAGGTCTCACCAGATCTGTAAAAATTTTTTGTAAATCTCAGCAGATCACCCAAATCATGAAAAAAAAAAGGCTAGGTTTAAGCGGAGGAGCTACCGCCCAATCGAGAGAGAGTTAGCGAGATCTTACCAGATCTGTAAAGAACCAACCCAAATCATGAAAAAATAGGCTAGGTTTAGGCGGAGGAGCAACCGGCCAATCGATGGGCTTATCTGACATGCGTCCGAGGCAACTGGCGGAGCGATCGAGAGAGGCCTCGAGGTAGGCAAAGAAGAGAGAGAGAGTTAAGGAGATCTCACTAGATCTTGCAAGAACCTACCCAAATCATGAAAAAATAGGCTAGGTATAGCCCCAGGAGGAACAACCCAATCGACGTGTCGGTGGGCTCATCCCACAGGCAACCGAGGCGACCGGCGGAGCGATCGAGAGAGGCCTCGAGGTAGGCGGAGAAGAGAGAGAGTTAGGAAAATCTCACCAGATCTGTAAAGAGCCAACCCAAATCATGAAAAAATAGGCTAGGTTTAGCCCCAGGAGGAACCGCCCAATCAACAGGCTAATCCCACAAGCGGCCGAGGCAATCGGTGAAGCTCGGAGTAGGGAAGGGAGAGCGATTAGTTAGAAACCGCCCAATGGACGGCCTCATCGCACCTGCGGTCGAATCGAGCGGCGGAACGTTCGAGAGAGGCGTGGAGAGAGGCCTGAGAAGAGGCGTAGAGGAGAGAGGGAGGAGAGAAAGGGGCAGTAGAGGGCGTGGAGAGGCTTGAGAAGAGGTGTACAGGAGAGAGAGGAAAGAGAGAAAAGAGGCAGAGGAGAAGAGAGAGATAGAGAGAAGCCTCGGAAGAGGCGCGAGGGAAAATGAGAGAAATCTGAAAACCTTTTTTTATTCGTTAAAAAAAGAAAATGCTGCCACATATACAGAGGAGAAGAGAAGCCAAGAGCCATATCGTTTTTCTATTCGTGGAAAAGGGACCCATATCTGGAAACTATTTTTTTACTCATGAAAAAATCTGGAAACTAATTTTTTATTCGTAAAAGAAATGCTGTCACGTATATATGTAGAATTGTGAATTAATCTATTTGTATGGATATTTAAATTTTTCGAGTCTAATTCGAGCGAGCCCAGTAATACTCAAGCTCGAGTTGAAATAAATTTCAAATTTTTTTTTCCGTTCAAACCCGGCTAATTTAATTTCGAGTCGAACTCGAGTAAGACGAATATCGAGTCGAACACAAGTCAAGCACAAGCCAGCTCCTTATTTGCCCGCCCTATACATTGCACCCCTAAAAATATTTTTAAATTTTTAGTCTAAATATAAATTTTTAAAAATAAAAAAATAAAAAAAGATATTTGTAGAGAGATTTTTTACAATTTAGCCTTTTCTACAAATAATCTTTCATACTTAAAATGTATTTTTCCTTGTTGTATTTAACATTATTTTTTATTTCTTATATTTTCATTCTAATTTTATATTATTTTACACAGATCATACATTATACTATGAATCAGAACAAAAAAAATCTTGAAAAATTATTTTTTTATAAACAAATGGCAGCTGCTAACTTTTGTATAAATAAATTTAGCATATTTTAGAAATTCAGATAAATACATATTATAATTAGATATGGAACTTTATACACATAAATTCTTAAATTTAAAATTTTTAGAATAAAACTTCAAGTATTATCTATGTGGTTTCGTACTTTCTCACTTTAGTATCTCATGGTCTAATTATAATTTTATTTTTTCTTTTTGTCAACTCATCCATTAATATTTCGTTAAATTATATATAAAAAACTTTAGCTATTCTATCTAGATTTATTAAATATTTATTTTAGTATCTTTAGTTTTAACTTTTTTACTGATTTAATAAATAAATAAATAAATAATAAAAAAATTATAAAGTATTATCATATGTTACTAAAGTAAAAAAATATAAAATTATACCGGTGGTAAAGTATTCCAAGAAGAAAATAGAACGAGCTGTGAGCTCTCTTCCTAATAAACCCTCCCATCGAGATTCTTACTGCCCCCTCTCCGACCCATCTCCCATGGCTAATCCTTTAACTCGTTATTAGGGTTTCTTTTTCCCCTTACTAAACCTCTTCCAGTTCGTCTCCGCTTCTTTGATCCCCCTTTCTCCTCGATCTAGGGTTTCGGTTTCGATCCATCAATGGCGTCCGGGAACAGCGGCGCCCCGTCTAGGGCTCTCGGCGGCCCCTCCCCTCTCGGCAACCCCGCAGCGGCGTCTCCCGCAGCGGCTGCGGCTGCGGCGGCGGCGGCGGCGGCGCAACTCTCGCATCTCCGGCCGCCGTCGCTTCCCCAAATCCCGGGCTCATCCTCTTTCCAGGGCCTCTTCAACTCCCCACCGCCCTCTCAGCCTCCGCTCAACTCCCCCTTCCACATCCACCTCGGCTCCGGCCCCCAAAACCCTAACCCCGGCGGCGCCCCCATGGGCTCCTCCCCGTCCTTCTCCACCCCCGGCCTGTCGTCGGGCCCCAAGCGACCCCCCACGAAGCCCCCCGCCCGNCGCCCCCATCCCCGCCTTCAAGACCGCCGACCTCACCCCCGCCGCCCGGCGCAAGAAGCGGAAGCTCCCCGAGAAGCAGCTCCCCGACCGCGTCGCCGCCCTCCTCCCCGAATCCGCGCTCTACACCCAATTGCTCGAATTCGAGGCCCGCGTCGACGCCGCCCTCGCGAGGAAGAAGATCGACATCCAGGAGGCCCTGAAGAACCCTCCTTCCTTGCAGAGGACTCTTCGGATCTACGTCTTCAACACCTTCGCCAACCAAACCCGCGCGATCCCCGATCCCAAGAATGCCGAGCCGCCGCCGTCCTGGTCGCTGAAGATCGTCGGGCGGATCTTGGAAGACGGGGCCGATGCCGACCCGGCCGCAGGCCTGCCCAAACCTAACCCCATGTACCCGAAGTTCTCGTCTTTCTTCAAGCGCGTCACGATCCAATTGGACCCGGCTTTGTACCCGGACAACCCGATGATCGTCTGGGAGAACTCCCGCTCTTCCGTGCCGCAGGAAGGATTCGAGGTGAAGCGAAAGGGGGATAAGGAGTTCACTGCTAGCATACGGCTAGACATGAATTACAACCCCGAGAAGTTCAAGGTTTCCCCTGCACTGATGGAGGTTCTTGGAATCGAGGTTGACACCCGCGCGAGGATCATAGCCGGTGTATGGCAGTATGTTAAGGCCAAGAAGCTTCAGAATCCCAGTGACCCCTCTTATTTCACTTGCGACCCGCCTTTGAGGAAGGTGTTTGGAGAAGACAAATTGAAGTTTGCTATGATTTCCCAGAAGATCTCGCAGCATTTGATTCCTCCTGCACCGATTCATTTGGAGCACAGGATTAGGCTTTCGGGGAACGGGGCTGTGGGGAACGCGTGCTATGATGTGCTCGTTGACGTTCCTTTCCCGTTGCAGAAGGAGATGTCCGCCTTCCTGGCGAATACGGAGAAGCATAAAGATATCGAAGCTTGTGATGAGGTGATATGCGCTTCTATTAAGAAGATTCACGAGCATCGTAGGAGGAGGGCATTCTTTCTTGGGTTCAGTCAGTCTCCTGTCGAGTTTATCAATGCTTTGATAGCCTCTCAAAGTAGGGACTTGAAACTTGTTTCCGGGGAAGCGAGCCGGAATGCTGAAAGGGAACGCCGTGCTGATTTTTACAACCAACCTTGGTAAGATTCTAACTTTCTTGTGTTGGGGATTTGTTAATTTTCTCGGGTATGTTTACTGATTTTCCTTCTTGTGGTGGTACGTTAGGGTGGAGGATGCTGCGATAAGGTATCTGAACCGCAAACCAGCTGGTGGTAATGACGCTCCAAGTAGCACATTGTAGAAGATCGATGTACTGCTTTTGTGAAGAAAACAACTGGATTATCATACATGCCGCCAAGTAAGTTGGTCAAGAAGAATGTATACATGCTATTGAAAATGCTCCAATGGTCTGTTGACTTGGGAGCCCTTAGATATGTTAAATTCTTTGCTGCTTTATTTGCATCTTCCGCTAGTGATCGATAGTAGTTCAAATCTCATTTATCGCCATTAAGAAAGTGAAGGTATTAACCTAAATCAGTAGTGTTCTGTTCCTTTCTTTTTAATGTTGTTGGCAAGTGGTTGTAAGTCAGTTTGTGATATTATCTTTTCAAAGTCCACATGCGAATCAAATTCACACAGTATATATTTTTAATATTTTGAATATTTTGAGCTTCAAGTGATGACTTGCGCCTTATTAAGATGGCAGTGATATATTTACTGGTTCTACAACATTAAGTATTTAGCCTTGCATTGTTATTTTAATTTATTATAGTGTTTTTATTGTGGGGTCATTGACATGAAGACCTGGTAATGCTGATTTTTTTCAGTCTACCAACTATTCTTGATTCTGTGTGCTGCCTTGCCAATGAATTTATTCTCATGAGAACCCTCAGCCGTAAATGTTGATCGTCGACTGTCTTATGGGTCATCTGTAGTACCTTAGGAAGCTGTTCATGTTATCATACATAGTGTTATTTAGTTTGAAACTCAGATAGTGGTACTTATATACTGTTCCCTATTGTGAGTTCTACTTCATAACGGAAATTGCAGTTTATTATCTTTACTTTTATCTTTTTTTGACCCTTTACATTGTCTTATCTACAACTTTTAATTTCATCAGATTCATAATCATTCTCGCTTGCCTCCGACTAGATAAATTGTATGGTGAGACTTGCATTTGGTGCAACTAATAAAGATGACTTCTCAAACAAATGAAATGCTTATTGTTTTGAACACATGCAGTTTTTCCATGTCAGTATAATGTTGTTGATTTTGCTCAAATTAACCATGTATTTTTCTCTATCAAATATAATTTTAAGTTTTCACCTAATCTGTTCCCTTTTCTTCATCATTTACTCTTTTCTTTCATAATTTTCTCGTTCTCACTATATAGTTGGCTATATTATTTGGTAATAGATTTAGAAATTGTCTGAAATGCTGGAGTTACATGGATAGAGAATTTTATAATTCAAGGTAAAAAAGGTGATCTGTACATTGTTAGCGTTTTATAGAAATGTCAACTATTTTGGTTTGTAAGATTAGGTATATTCATTAGTATTTGCGGCAACTGGGGAAACCAGAGCTGCTGAATCATTAGTCAGAAATAATAGATTCAACCTCTTATTTAAATTTGAAAGTTGAAAAAACTCGTAACTATAGAAAATTTTCTGTATGCAAGCTTGTTGATCCTAAATGTAGCTTTAAAATGTTTGCGCTTAATAAGTTACAAGACCCATTTAGATTTCCAATTTCTGCAGAATCAAGGTGGAGACTTCTTTTGACAGCTTTAAGGGAACTTAAATTTCCACTCTGCCTTCCTTTCCTATTTTTGGAATGCATATTTCTTTGCACAATTTGCAAAATTTTAAAATTAGTCAGCAATTTTAATGAGTGTGCATTTTAATGCGTTCGATGGGTAAATTTTTGGATGTTAAAAAGAATATATTTTGATCTTTTGTGTATCGATTAAGATGAACTGTAAATTCAAAAAAATACAAGTTGAAAAGGATTAACCTAATGCCTGCTGCTACTTTAATCATAAACTCTGTTTATGTATGCAAATTTTTGTATCCTCTTAAATTTGTCAGAGACATCCTTCCTATTCGCACTTGATGGTCTTTAGTCTACTTGTTGTTTTATCAACTATTGTATCTAGCACTGGTCCCAACTTGCACTTCTCCTGTAACCTAACTTGAAAAACTCTTTTATTTTAGACAAGATTACACACAGGAATAAAGAGGAGCCTTCAAAGTACACAAGAGTGACTTGAGTTTGTGCTAACATCGAACGATAGCGAGCCGATGGCGAGCGTACAAACATCTCGTACTAAGCTAGGACTTCAAACCTGTCTTTCGTATGCTGTGTGCGCTTTTAATTTGGTGCCTTTGGTTTCATAGACTATTTATTACCTTGCATATTATGATATCTAGCATTGCGCTTTCGCAATTATTTGTAGTTGAAAAGTTGAAGAACACATTGTAAATTTGGAAGATCTTAAGAATTGCTACAAAGTTTCAATAGGATGAAACCTGAGTTAAAAGATGTTGACGAAATTAAAAGGAGGAATCAATGAAGAGTTCATTAGAGGGTGATAGCTTAATATGGCTCTTGAATAGAGCCTGATAGGAGTCAAAATATATGTTGATGGACAGTTTCTTTGACTAACTTGCTAATAGTGGGTTACACAAGTTCTATGTTGATCAGTTCTTCAATACTCTCTTGCTGGTAATGCTGTGAGTTTGTTACATGTACAAGTAAAACCGAAAGCGGAACCTGGATCCCATGAAATCAAGTCCCTGACTAACTATTCTGCGACAAACTGGTTGGTAGTGCATTTTGTCTTAGGACACAATTGCAGGATTTGTTTCATTCATCTGCAGTACTTGAAAGGCCATGTAGTGTTACTATCAAGAAAATTGAGAAAAAAATTTCCATATTAAATTCTATCCATTTTTCCGTCTCTCCTGTTGATTCTTTCTTGTTAATTTCCTTCTCCTCTCCCCTGAACTGATCTCTTCTTCCTTCATTTTATTGAAATATTAGAATTTTCAGCGGTAAACAGTTCTTTCTACAGCGGTTTGTTCTCTGCAGGCATAAGACTAAATTTAGTATGCATATTCAAACTTACATCTGCTTCTCTTTTTTTCGCATGTAGTAGTCATATGATTCCTTTCTATTTTATTTGAGCAATATTTTCCCAAACCTGAGTTGTAGTTTAGCAACAGCACGAAGCAGTTTTCCGGTTTCTTTGGTGGCTTTCGACTTCTCATAGCACGATCGCATGTTTTGCCCTATGTTAACATGCCTCGGCACTGCTATATATGATGTACAAAAAACAGCTGATCCAGAGACAAAATGAATGCAATATTAGACCTGGAAAAAACGTCAACATTCATAATGAACTCAAAATACGAAATGGCAAAGTGAAATAATTGCAACGCAGCATCAGTAATTTTTATTCCACTTAAAATCCAAGGTTATCTGAAGCTAAATGCATAAGGCAACACTAAAATACTCTGCAGTAAGGACATTAAAAGACCCCTATAATATGTACAAATTATGCTTTCCTTTGATTTGGGACAAGAAATCGAAAAAAAAGGGAAAAAAGCATGTAAGAGAATACACACCTTAGGTTGGTAAATTATAGCACAAGGAGCCAATGTCTGTGAAGAGAGTTTGAAAGTCCGCAATTAATTCATTTAAGCAAAATCAGCACACTCTTATTTCTACTGAAATTTGATGAGTAGAAATAAATCTATGTCTCATATTCCTGCATAATACACGAAAAGTTAAATTACACATAAAAATAAGGAGATGGTAGATCACAATTCAAGGCAAAATCATCTGTATCTCTATACCTGCCGTTCGCATCTTGCATATGAAAGGGGAGCACAATCTCAACAGGAGCAGCAGCAGGGGCCTCACTGAACCATGGATGTTTGAGAGCGGCATCTGCTGTCATTCTCTTCTCAGGGTCGTAATTTAGAAGCGCGGACAACAACTCAAATCCGGATTTTGAGAGAGTTGGGCGGCTGGAAAAAGCCGTCGCCGGAAACTTCTCCCGCAGCTTACTACACGACCTCCGAGAACGGGGAAAAGGTGCACCCAGATGGCCAGCAAAACCTGGCAACATATCCTCGTTCGGCGTCCCGAGAACTCTGAATATCTTGCTCAGCTGATCAAACTCTGACCGCCCGCAGAATAACAGCTCGTTCGCCAACAGCTCTGCCATTATGCACCCCGAAGACCACATGTCAATAGCAGTAGAGTAATTCTCAGCTCCCGAAAGAAGCTCCGGCGCTCTGTACCACAGAGTCACCACCGGCTGCGTGTAAGGGAGGTTTCCGATCTTCGTGCAGAGCCCGAAATCGCAGATCTTTACCTCACCGAGCTCGTTCAGTAGGATATTCGAAGGCTTCAGATCCCTGTGGAGAAACTGATGCTTGTGAAGGCACTGAATCCCGCGAAACAGCTGCCTCATGAGTTGCCTCACCTCGCTCTCGCACATCGGCTGCTTTCTCTTCTTCATCACGCGATCGAGATCGTGATCGCAATACTCCATGACCAAGAAAACGTGATCTGATTTGTCGGCTAGAACAACTTCTTTGAGCTCTACGATCGACGGGTGGCGACAACAACGCGCGAGGCAATCAATCTCCCTCCTCCACGGAAAGCCCTTTCGCCCCTCTTTCTCCATCTTCAACCTCTTCAAAGCGACGATTTCGCCTGTAATCCTGTCCCTGGCCCTATACACAACACCGTAAGTGCCCTCCCCGATCTTGTTCAGCCTCTCGAACTCATCGATGCTTCTACGAAATCGCAATCGACCCTCCGAGCTTATTGTCGAGGGTGATTGTGATGCTTCCATGGTTTCCGCATTCGAATCCGACGCCTGTCCGAGGAACCTGGTCTTCAGGTTCGAGATTGGAGAAGAAGGGTTTTCGACTGTTTCTTTGGGGTTCGTGGAGCAAAGGCGAGGCCTTTTGCTAGGGTTGCGTGTTTCCCCCATTGAGATCGGGCACACAGAGGTCAAATTCGCTCAAGTTGATAGCCAAAAACCCTAAAAGGAGGGATCGAAGAGAATCAAACACAAAAATTGAAAGTAAAAGAGAGAGAGAGAGAGAGAGAGAGCTAACCTCAGATCTCTTCTCGCGTTCCCGCGAGGGAGCTTTCGGGGTTTATATGCAGAGCGTTGCAGCGGATAAATTGCACCACGAGTCCTTACATTTTACGTGGATTTCATTTCAGTCCTCAAGCTTTGAATAAAATTTTATTTTAATTTCTAAACTTTCAACACTATTTTCTCTTATTAGTCTTTACTTGTTGCTTGCACTTTCAATTACAACTCATCTTCATGAGTTGTAATATTTCGAGAGTCTTTTATATATTTAAATTGTCATGTACACTGACATGGAATATGAGACATAACACGATTCGGACACAACGACTTGACAGCTTTCAAAAAATTAAAACACTGACATAGCATGGACACCGCTAATAAAATACAGTATTATTAATATAATAATATATATTTATTATATATAAAATATTAATTTTGATAAAATATTGTTATATTTTCCGTACGAGTGAAATTTAGTAAATTTTTTATTGATTGTTCATATATTTTAAGAAAAAAATTCTCCACCATACATAATTTATTTATATTGTCAAAAAATTTGTATGCATTTATAAAGAAGCTAAATATTTATCATCTTTCATTATATATGCATAAAAAAAATAAAATAAAAATATGCATATATATATTTTTAATTGTTTATGCTATAGATCGGCATTACATGTGCATTCAAGGAGTGTCCACATCGAACACATGTTCGACACTGATACGCGCGTGTCCGATACAGACGTGCGAAGCTTATAGAAGTGTTCGTAATACATAGATTGTCACCATACAAAGAGTTGTCGAAATTTTAGACATATTATAATATTATAATTTTGTGAAAATTACAAATATCCACTAAGAAAAATATTATCACGATTACCTGATAACAAAATTATACTCCTAGGATAGTTGTATCTAATTACGATAATGGTAGTTACTAGATTTGAATGTGTGGTTGGTTGAATAGTATAATCTAACATGTGAAAATGATCAATATGGTAGATCTAGCAGCAAAAAACTCGACAGTACCAAGTGCTTGGTACTATAAATAGTATAATATAATAACAAATTTGTTATTCTAATATGAAATATTCAATATTTTTGGAACAATATAAACTAGTAAGATAGACGACCTTTTATTGTTCATCCATATTATATTTTTACTCCACTAGCTAATTTTTATGTAAGAAAAGTTATAAGTTAGGAGGTGCTAAAATTGAAACATAAGATTAAAAAAGTCATTAAAATATCTAGTACATGGATGTATGGTTGTAAGCAATAATTTTTTCACTATTGATAAAAATAGATAAGAATAAAAGTGAAACCATGAGTAATTGAATGGCAAGTGTGAGAACCACAATGGAACTTCGCCTAAAGATTAAGGACTATAGTGCAATTTACTCACACGGAAGGCGCGCGGAATAAGGCGTAACCCAGTCGCCAAGAAACCATATTGAAGTTTGACTATGTGCTGACGTGGATTTGGTTACATTAAGCTTCATTTGACCACCAAGAAAGTCAAAATACTCGGGGAAAAGGGTTTTTTTGGCCCTCAAAATTTTTAAAATATTATAGATATATTTTAAAATTGTTAATACTATTTTTGTCATTTATAAATTAATGAATTACATTAAAAACGTCATCCATCACACTGATTAAGGATTTTAGACTAATTTTCCTTAGGTATACCCAATTATAAATAATTTTGTGGTATTATATGGGGCTATTAAATTTATTTTTCATGAAAAAAACGACTCAGTATCTTTTTAATTTAGTTGATGAATGCCTTTTTCTCCCTCAATTTAAAAGTCTTATTCTGTTAATTCTCCCAACTAAAACTATAGATATATTATAACTATTTTGAATATATTTTCTATTTAATCTAAATTAGTGTGATTCTTTTTTACCATTTGTGTAGTTTAATTTGTTTTAATTAATTAGTTTTCTATTTAGTACACATTTAATTGTATTTATAATGTTTTATGGCAAATGACATAGAAGGCCCAATATAGCATGTGTTTTTAGGCATTTAATCATGCATTTCGTTAGCGAAATATTATAAGCTTTCGGTCACATGAGGAGACTGTGGACCACCTGTTCGCTCAATGCGTCCTTTTTTTCTTGAGAGAAAAAGATAGCATGCTATCCGCTTCGTTTATTTCATTTTAGAAATAAGCTTAGCTGGAAATATAAATCAACTAGGATTCGAACTTGGGTCTCGGGTACCAACCACCAAGCCGTTTGCCACTTGCTCTAGGGACGCTCAATGCGTCTTTAGCTAGTTCATCATGATGATGTGTATAGAGGGTGTTCAGGCAACGGAACTAGGAGGCAACGTAATTCATGTCTGAAATAGATTGATGGTTAAGAAAGGATTGCATAATACGAGTCATAGCCTTCTTGAATTGGTTGTGTGCTGGTGGATCATGTGGAAGGCAAAAAACAACCTGATTTTTTGAAACATCCAACTAGATCCTCTATTGGCTGTGCATAGGTTGGAGGAGCTGCTGAAATCCTCGAAACTACTTGTCCAAACAAATTAGAAGTCCTACCACCACGACGTCTTTTTCTCGAGTCCCTGGTTGCCTGACATCTGTAGCCTAATTTATTATTTCAATGAATGAAGCAGATAACGTGCTACCTTATCTCAAAAAAAAATATTATAAGTTTTCTTTAAATAATAGGCTTGATTATAGAAACTATCAGTGCACTTTACCTTGCGTCTCAGGTATCCCACCTTCACTAAAAATAAATAAATAAATAAATAAATAAATAAATAAATATATATATATATATATATATATATATATATATATATATATATATATATATATATATATCAATTTAACACTTTAGTTTCTTTTCAAATAGACCCCTCATTAATGATATTTTCTGCATTTTTACTATTTTTCATGTTGGTAAATGGATCACAGGGCCACAGGCATGCAAATATTAAACTAAAATATAGGTACGAAGTTGTTAAAATAGACAAAAAGTCAAAAGAGAGGGGCTTATTTGGTGAAGCACTATTGTAAAAATATACAATGCTCACCTAAATTATGGACCTTTTGATTTGATTATTTATTTTTTTAAAATTTTAATTTTATTATCTAATCTTTCAATTTGTTCGATTTGAGTCAGTTAGCCGCACCGTAACTTTAAGCTTTAACATAATTACTTATTGTAATAAATTTATAGTTTGAAAAATTGCATGAATAAAAATAAATGATGCATTTAAAATTTGAAGTTAAATTATCATTTACTGATTCAAATCAAACGAATTAAAAAATTAGATAGCCTGATTAAACTTTTAAAAAATTGAATAGCGAAATCAAAATAGTTCATAGTTCAGAAAAGTGCCATAGGCCTTTATCTATCTAAGACTATTTAAGGCGAAATTGCAATTCCTAGGAAATACAAGGACGAGCATCCATTTTAGCACGCTTTAAAAGTTAAAACCCCGTGAAAACGCTTCAATTTTTTTTAAAAAAAATTGGGGGAATGCGATCCCTGCAGTATCGGCCATCATCGTTCAAGCAACTCTTATTCTCATGCGGAGGCGCTCAAACCCTAGCCCGAATCCACGCTCTCATCGTCATCTCCGGCGCCCTCGCCGGCCCGCACTCCCCCGGCCACCTCATCGCCGCCTACGCCCGTCTCGGCGACGTCGCCGCCGCCCGAGCCGTGTTTCGCACCTCCTCCAACCCCACCATCTCAACATGGAATGCTCTCATTGTCGCCAACTCCCGGCTCGGCTCTCCGGCCGATGTCCTCCGCCTCTACCGCCTCCTCGCGGCCCGTCCCGGCCTGGCACGGCCCGACAGCTCCACCTTCACGTTGGCCCTTAGGGCCTGCGCCCATTTGTCGGATCTCGAAGCCGGCGAGGAGATCAAGAACCGCGCGGCGGACCTCGGCTACCGCTACGATGTATTTGTCTGCTCTTCGCTGCTTAATCTGTATGCGAAATGCGGGAAGATGGATGATGCGGTGAAGGTGTTCGATGAAATGCCTAAAAGAGATGTTGTTTCGTGGACAACGATGATTACGGGGTTTGTGAACGCCGGGGAGCCGTTGGAGGCGATTGGAATGTATAAGAGGATGCGGTTGGAAGGGATGGAGGGAGATGGGATTGCAATGGTCGGCTTGGTACAGGCTTCTGCGGCCTTGGGAGATGTGCGGATGGGCTGTTCCGTGCATGGGTACATGGTGCGGCGTGAAATCAATTTGGATGTTCTTGTTGAAACTAGCCTGGTCGACATGTATGCTAAAAATGGGTTCTTGGACACTGCACTTTTTATATTCAATAGAATGCCGTATAAGAATGTGGTTTCTTGGAGCGCCTTGATTTCGGGCTATGCTCAAAATGGGCTTGCGGGGGATGCGTTGTCGATGCTAATCAAGATGCAGGATTGTGGGCTGGAGCCTGATTTGGTTGCGCTTGTGAGTGCCATTCTAGCTTGTTCTCAAATGGGGTGTTTGAAGTTGGGTAAGTCGATCCACTGTTTCATCCAACGAAGGTTCGAATTTGAAAGAATTTCTGCTACTGCAGTTATTGACATGTATTCAAAATGTGGTTCCTTAATAAGCGCCCGTGCCCTTTTTGATCGGATTAGTTCAAGAGACTTGATCTCCTGGAACACTATGATTGCTAGCTATGGCGCTCATGGCTGCGGGAAGCATGCCCTCTCCCTTTTTCGAGAGATGAACAAAACCAAAATAAACCCTGACCAGGCTACCTTCGCTTCTCTTTTGTCAGCTCTTGGCCACTCAGGCTTTGTAGAAGAAGGGCGCTACTGGTTCGATCGCATGGTTAGAGAATATAGGATCAAGCCGGGCGAGAAGCACTATGCTTGTATCGTAGATCTTTTGGCTCGAGCTGGCCATGTCGATAAAGCTCACGAGCTAATCAAATCAATGGTGATTGAGCCAGGGATTGCAGTGTGGGTCGCTCTTCTTTCTGGGTGTCTCAATCATAAAAGATTGGAGCTTGGACAATATATAGCAGAAAAGGTTCTAAACCTGAATCCTGATGATCTAGGGGTGTACTCATTGGTCTCCAATGTTTATGCTGCAGCAAAGAATTGGGACAAAGTAATAGAGGTAAGAAAAGTAATGAAGAGTATGGGTATGAGGAAGGTTCCAGGGTATAGCTTGGTGGAAGTGTGTGGTCAGCTCCACGCATTTCTTATGGAGGATAAGAGCCATCCACATTATGAAAAGATTGCAGAAATGCTACAGAAGCTAGGTTTTGAGATGAGGAAAATGAGTTATGTTCCGAAAACTGAGTTTGTGTTTCATGACCTTGAGGAGGATGTTATGTAGTCATAGTTAAAGGTTGGCCATTGCCTTTGGGTTGTTGAACACTAGCCCTGGGACTAGGGTTGTGATTATAAAGAATTTAAGGGTATCTGGGGACTGACACAATGTGATCAAGTACATTTTGAGAATCATGAATCAAGAGATAGTGGTGAGAGATGTGAAAAGGTTTCGCCATTTTAAAGATGGAATGTGCTCTTGTGTTGATTACTGGTAAAGGTGAATGGTTTTAGCTCCTTTATTGGGTGAAGGAGCTCGCATTCATGGAACCTCTAAATGGAAGAGAAAGGATGGAAGCCGCTTTGATAAAGGTATATGCTTATCTGAGGTGCTCATCTTTTTCCCATTTAGTTCCCCATCTTTGACGGAGATTAATTGAATTTGGGGGACATCTGGTCATAATATTTGTTTGAGGGTGAAGATTGAATGCCTCAATTATATAATAACTAGTAATTGTAGGGAGTCGAATTTTAAACTATCTGAACTAAACCAGTCTCTGATCAAAAAACAAACTAAATCGATAGTGCTAGAATTAGCACCATACTAAACAAGATTCTATGATCAAAATAAGGCATGCCATATTTCTGACTTCTAAGTTGATATATTTATTATCTACTTGCTTATTACTTAAAATTTTAACTTTTTCACTTTTGACATTGCCTTCTTGCTATGTAGTAATGAAGTCGAGTTGCTTGTGATTGATTTCTATGGGATCGAAATGAGGTTTAAAAGTGAAAAGAAATCCTCTTTAGAACTTTCAAAATTAGAGCTTTTATTGTTTGGAAGTAGGAATTATCCCTTTGCCAGCAAAGAATTCTTTGCTTCGTCTCTATACAGGCTGTTTTTGTTACTTTTAACTCGGATTAATCGACTCTAACTTTTTTGGTTGGTGGCTTTACAATGGAAATGTAGGAAAGACTAGCCTTACTACGGAAACTAGGTAGCCTAATTGAAGATAATTTTAGCACATAAACAAAATCAGTCAATATAAAGATTGGTCAACAACTTATCTAAATTACTCGAGGCAAAATGTTCTCAAATTTTCAACAATTGACCTGCAATTGATACTTTGCAGAGGATGCACTGCTGTTCTGCGAAGCACTTCAGATTTGCAGCAGTAACTACATGCCCTTAGCCGCAGGTGATATATCAGTGCTCCTGGAACATTTTCTCTACTCCAGAAGCAGTAGTGTGAAGTTTTTGGCAGTGGCGGAAAGCTAAAATGATTTTTTGGACCCAAAGAGAGAAGCTCCCATTAAGAATGCTGTTTTCCTAGCTGCAACTTGTAGCTGCTACACTATTGCGGAATCTTTAATATGATCAACCGGCACAAGAGATATCATTGGTCTGGTGATTAGAATCATCAACTACACTGTAAGGGAGGAGAGGAAAATCAATATATTCAAGATTCAATTATCTGCAACCATAGTAAGTTCTCTAGCAGTTTGCCAAAGTTCTTGCTGATACACAACTATTATTTACATCATGTCACAATAAGTTACATCTTGTCACAATAAGATATTTGTCAGACTGCTCAACTTCTGTTCTTGTGAAGTATTTAGACTCATCTACTAAACTTTCAGTGAGAATTTTTGTCATCATAGAGATCTCTTTTATTCTTTGTTGAATAAATTTCATGTACTTGAAGAATGCCTGTCATGATGTTTCTTAGTCATTCGGATTACTAAAGTGCTAACTTGAATTTGGGATTGCTAAAGTGCTACTAAACAATGATTTTTCCTAATCGTTGATTAAATGTAAATCAAGCTGATTGTTATTTTCGAATTTCCAGGATCGTTTTCCAGGATCGTCTTGACGAATAAGCTGAAGATATTGCTGGAACAGTAGGTCAGTTTCTATCCGCCTGAAACAGCTAATTTATTTCAAATTTGCCAACTTTGTGCAGAAAAGTTATGAGAGGGAAAGAAATAAGAAGAATCAGAGTTTGTCCATTTTATCAAGTCAAAAAAGCATCATAGTCCTTGCTTCAAATTTCTTGGCTGTTCTCTGATGCCTTCCATTTCCCTTGTAACGTCCATGATTGCTCATTTGTGCGCCGTTGGATCGCAAGAAAAAGAGGTAACACCGTAACAGGAAAAAGAGATTTTTTTTTTTTTGAATAACCCTTAAAAGATTTATATTTGGTCAAATAACTATGTTAAAAAGGATTTGGTGGTTGATACCCAAGTTTCAAGTTCGAATTCTAATTGATTCACATTTTCAGCTAAGTTTATTTTTTAAAAAATAAACGAAGCGGGTAGCATACTACTTCTCTCTATCTCAAAAAAAAAAAGAGCAAATAATCTTTTTTCGTCCCGCTTGAGCTTAAGGGTGGAGCAAAAACTAGAAGACGATAAATTATTTATTATCTTTGATTTTAATAATAGTCAATTGTTTATCCTTTTTCTCTTTGGAAAAATAACCGTTAATGATTTACCCTTTTTTTCTTAATTTTCTACATTTAATCCTAAATAACCATACAAAAATTTTAAGAACACAAAAAAAAAAAATTCTAGCAATACACATTACAAATATAACAACCAAATAAAAATTCTAATAACCTATCTACAATTATATTGCACAAAAGATACGAACAAGCCGAAGTTTTTTAAAAATGTGGTGAACTATTTATAGTCCTTTACTCTTCTCTCCACCAGTCTTGAGTTGGACAAAACAGGATTAGGCTATTTGATAAATTATAAATTTTTCAGGATCCGTTTGAAACAAAGTCTAAAATTTCTTTCCATTTCTCCATTTAATAATGAAAATATTAAGTCTTTATAACCATCAATCCTAGGGTCCTAGGGTTTAGTCAATCACTTTGGAGTTTTTAGTATAAAAAAAAGGCTAAATTACATAAAACATCTATATCAAAACCTGATTTTTTACTTTCTTCCTCTATCATTTAAAAATCTACACTGTCCCCTTATAAAATAAAAAATGTTCATTTTGCCTCCTTGTAAAATGAAAAATGTTCACTTCGCTTCCTACCGTTAGTATTCCGTTAGTATTTCGTTTATAAAATATTATTATACATTTTTTATGCTAAAAATGCCTTCAGTCTTCTCTCCTGTGAACATGGTGAGAGCAAAATGGTAAGGGGCAACATTGTCATTTTATCGTCACAATTCACATCGTATCTCCTGTGAATATTTTTTATTTTACAAAGGGGCAAAGTATAGGATTTTAAATGACAGGGGGAAAAGTAAAATATCGAGTTTTGATAGGGAGGTTTTCTGTAATTTAGTGAAAAAAAAAAAATATCTCAAACTTCTTTAAAACTTCAAATATATCTTATTTATTCATGAGGACCAAAGTATCCTTCTTAATTTTAAGTAAGTCTTTCAAATATTCCTATTTTTTCTAGGGTTTACTAAATTAAAATCTAATCATACAGCTAGCTGTGATCGTAATATAAAAACACTTATGTACTTAAAATTATAGGATTTAAATTTTTATAATAAAATTTTAGAAATGTGGTGTATAAGATGTACTTATAGATCTGTTGTACGGAATAATTCTTCTCCACCATCCCATCTTCCAATTATACTATTCTATTATTTTATTCAAATTAGTTTCACTATTTTCTTCTATGATTTTTTTTTTTTTTTTTTTTACATATGCATGTATAATATAATAAGGTTAATTCCTTATAAGCGCTTATAAATTATGGCTCACAAATACTGATTTGAATATTTTTAATTAATTTAAGATGTTACATTTCATCATAGTTTATTTTAAATACTAAAGAGCATAAATTTTTTTTTCCTTCTAAAAATATTTTTCACAAAAAAAAAAATAGTTTTCACAATTTTACGTGAAACCAATGTATCAAACAATACCTAAAATAACCACAAAAACATAAAAAAATAAAAGACAGTAAAAAAAAAAAAAAAAAGAAAATCCACCAGTTTTATAAAGCTTAGTTTTTTTAAAAAAAAAAAAAACAAAAATCAAGAACGTGTCTTCAACTTGTCGAAGAAAAAGATAAAGAAAGAGAGAAACAATAGGAGAAAATTTAGCCGACTCCATTATATATAAGTAATTTAATCATCTAATTTTTTCGAAACTCACAGAAAACTCTTTCATTGAACATCAATCATATTGCTTAGATAGATATCATTGGTTACTAGTAACCATTGTCAAAATGATTTCCAGACAGCTTCAACGTAACAGAGCTGCGAAATTTCGGCACCTTTCCTGAGAGATTATTGTTAGTGACGTCCAGCAGCTGCAACACAGGTAAAGCGGCCAGGCTCTCCGGAATGGATCCGTGCAGTCTGTTGTTGCTCAGCACAATCTTCTTCAGTGAGGTGAGTTCGGCAACATTCGATGAGATTGTCCCTGAGAAATTGCGGTTCGAGAAATCGAGGACAACGATATCATTCGCCTTTGCGTCGCAACCAATCCCGAGCCACCTGCTATCAGTGCAAGGATCGTTCCCCGTCCAGGAACTAGCTAGCTCGAGCGGGTAGCCGAATCCCGCCGCCACCTCTAACAGTATTGTCACTCTTGCGTCGCACGGCCCGGGCACCGTCCTGCAGAAGCTATTCTTGCCGCCAACATCAATTGAAATATTTTAAGCAGAGAAGACCGGGAACGGGCCCTGCAGTTTGTTGTTCGACAGCGAGACATTTCGAAGTGTGGCGCGCCACCTTAGTGACAGCGGAACGATTCCCGTCAGATCGTTATCGCGAGCTTGGAAAGACTGCAGCAGAGTGAGGTTAGAGAGATCGGGGATAGGGCCGGTGAGGTGGTTTGATTGCAGTTCTATGCGAACCAATTGCGGCGGCGCGCCGATCATGCTGATATGACCGGTTAGGTTGTTATGAGATAGCGTGAGATTCGCTAAAGATGATAACGACGCAAATTCATCGGGAATCGCGCCAGTGATGCCGGCATTAGATGCTGACAAATCACTGAGGTTCGAGGAGCCTGAAAGACTAGATGGTAAACTCCACGGTGCTAGAGGGATGTTGTCCATGGAAACTCGCCGCAGGCGAATGAGACCGGAGAAAAAGTCAGTGGGGATAGAGGAGAAGGCCGTGTCATGGAGTATGAGGGTGTCAAGAAATTCGAGGTCGGCCAAGGAAGGTAGCGGTCCAGAAAGAGGGTTGTTGCTGAGGTCGACAGATTGTAGGGCAGAGAGCTTGGCGATGGAGGGGTGGAGAGTGCCGGAGAGTTGAAGATCGTAGAATACGAGGTCCGTCACTCGGCCTTTGTCGCATCCCACATTTATCCACGGTCCTTCGCAGGGGTCCGTGCCTTTTTCTCAAGTACCCGGAAGATGAGGGGATGAGAAGCTCCCGACTATGTCCCACATGAGCTGGGAGTCGACGGACAGAGCCGATACGAAGGTAAAGACATTGGAACAGCAGAGAAAAGTTATTAGAAAGGATATGAGATGCGAGAACTTAGCCATTTTCGCACCGTCGAAAAAAACAAATGAAGATGTATTCAGGATTTAAAAAGAAAAATACTTTCAAAAAAGGCAAGAAGTAGATTTTCGAAATCTGAATAATCCTACTCTGCTTGTGCAAGATTCCTGCTTGTGCAAGATTCCTGCTCGCCATTATTTCTTTTGTTTCTTTCCAATTATGGTGTTAACAAAAAGGGGCACTTTAAAATCGGTATTCTAACACAATACCCTATTATATAATCAAAAAATTGATACACCAACCATCCCTAGAGCAAGTGGCAAAGCGGTGGTTGGTACCCGAGACCTAAGTTCGAATCCTAGTTGATTCACATTTCTAGCTAAGTTTATTTCTAAATGAAATAAACGAAGCGGGTAGCGTGCTACCTATCTCTCAAAAAAAAAAAAATTGATACACATATATATATTCAGTGTACTATAATAATTTATGTTGCCAGTTATAAATTTTAGCACACATGCGATAAAAATAAGTTTTGGAGAGTTTGGCAAGGAGCTCTATAATATGACGAAAAGCAATTTGGAGGAGCCGTTTGGCCTAGATTCTGAAAAAATAATTTCTACAATATAGATTTTAATTTGGAGGAGCCGTTTGGCCTAGATTCTGAAAAAATAATTTCTATAAAACAAGATCAATATTTTTGATTTAAAATTTTAATGTCATATTATTACATTTTGTAAGATTTTTATTTTCAGCCGTTGATTTTGAGCCCCTTCGTTCACTAGGCAAATGATATCGTAAAATTATATAATTTATTTTCTAGATACTTCAAATATTCTAGATCAAGTTTAACGGAGCTGATCGACGATTCGAAAGTCGCAACATCGAAAACGAGCTGGAAGCACGGAAGGCTCCGTGCTTCCGATAGCATAGTAGCCTCACTCTATATATATATATATATATATATATATATATATATATATATAGGCTGAGTGAATAATCTGAGTTTAATTATAATTAGGCCAATATTGTTGGCCCATAAAAACAAACCCAACAGACAAATAAAAGAGTAAAATTTCATTAAATTTATTCATTTTTCCTTTCTTTCTTTCTTTCACAGAGCTAGGGGTGGAACTGGGCCCGGGCCTAAACAAAGCCCGGCCCGATGGGCCATGTTTGGGCCGGGTTTTGGATATTAAAAATACAACTTTGGGTTCGGGCCGGGTTTAAAAATTTAGGCCCGAAAAAATTTTGGGCCTATTTGGACATGTCTAAGCCCGACCCGAGCCCGACCCAAAAGCCTGATATATTAATTATCAAAATAAAATATTTAATTATATATATTATTTATCTAGTAAAAGAAATAAATGATATAATATATCATATATAGTATATATTGTTATTAATGATATGTACTTATATATATGAGGATATGTTATATATTAACAAAATATTTAGTTCTATATTATGATATATTTGATGTTAGATATTAATTTCTTTGATGTGATAAAACTAAAAATAGGTATTTTATTTTAATTTTATACAAATAAAAGTATTTATGTATTATATGATACATGCATAAAATGGGCTTCCACAAAGCCCGATGGGTATTGGGCATTGGGCTTGGGCTTGGGCTTGGGCCGGGCCTTGATTTTTAAAAAATTGGGTAAAAGCCCGACCCGAAGCCCAACATTTTGTTTTGGGCCGGGCTTGGGGATAGTAATACCCAGCCCAAGCCCGGCCCATTTCCACCCCTATACAGAGCTCTATAATTTCAATATGTTTCTCTATTTCTTTTTTCTGTCTCTCACCCTAAGTAGCCAAGCCGGAAGCCCTCCAAGTTACCAAATAACAGTATATGCCCGCCGTTGCCTACCTTGCTATTAATTATATGCTTGAGAAAAAACAGAATATTTTTAAAGTAAAAAGTTATTATTTATATAAAATTTTAATTTTAGTTATATATGATTGGATAGTTTAATCCAATATTTATCTATATAATTTATTTATTTTTGACTGCGTAAATAAAATGAATAATATGGAGATTGAAGGCGGAAGAGAAGACATGTGAGCCTGAAAAGATTAAGTATTCAACTCATAAATTATTTTTCTTCATATTATAATACCATATTTCATATAATTATTTTGTACTTTGAACTATTAGACATATTTTTGTATCAAATTATAGAAAATATTTTATACAAATTAAACTATTGATCGTATGATGTTGAGAATTTCAAGCGGCTCGTTTAGGGCTCGAGCTCGCTCGACTTGAAATTATGCTCGCTTGAGCTCGGCTCGAATTAATTTCAATCCAAGCTTGAGCTTAAATTTAGGCTCGAAATTAATTTCAAGCCGAATTTGAGCCAAGGTAAGCTCGCTCGAGCTCGGCTTGTTTCCACCCCTAACCACCTCCTTTTAAGATGTACGTGTTCTACAGCCTTGCTGGAAAGTGTACTACCAAACAAACGTTTTCTTCGAAACTGTTCATCGGTTAAGGAATTATGGGAGGCGATCTGTTGCAAAGGAGGTATACATGGGGATAGAGATTAGTGATTATCGCTGTCACTTTGTGGGCTCTTTGGTTGGAGCGAAATAGAAGAATCTTCGCGAATACTAAGCTCTCGTCGGGGTACTTGTTGGCCGAGATTAGAACTCTTAAGGATTTATGGTTTCGTTTCTGCTTCAGTAATAATTCCTGTTGACCCTTTTTTTTTTTTTTTTTTTTNGTTTATTTTCTAATGAATGAAATGGCAACATGCTACCTTTTCTCCAAAAAAAAAAAAAAAACAAAAATCATATAAAATCCATATTAAAAAAATAACCCAAAAATAAGATCAATAAGAAGTTGAATAAAACATAATTTGCATCCCTAGGCTATGTTCATCTAATAACAAGAAGTCAAAATACGGATCAACCAAAAAAGAGAAAAACAGAGTAAAATTCTTGTAAGGCCCATCGGACGAAAAGTAATCCAATATAAACACTATTTACTAATAAAAATAAGCATCTACTGAACTTATGAATAAATATAAATGCTTAAACTATCTCTGTCGAGGAACTTACTTCATCTGATTCGCCGAACAACATGCGTCTTTCAAAATGTCCTAGAACGACCGAATGTAGATCAAGGTCTACCAACATCTCTACACTGTAGAAAGTACAAATAGTCACAGAACATGAAAAAACTGCTAGAACAATGATGTGAATAAGATTGAGCTCTGAATAAGGGATAAGCTAAGGCTCTGCACGGATGCATAAATATCTTATTCAGTATATCTCCATAATTTTCTTAAGAAGTTTGTATATTTCGTAGACGAAAAGTGTGATTAAATGCCTAAAATTGGATATTATTTTTGGCCTTAAGTTAATTTTTTGGGACAAAATAAATCACCATATAGATAAAATATGTTATCTTAGCAAATCATGAATATCAAGACCTCTCAAAGAGCTGAAATCAACCAGATTTCTTACAATCATTAACAGTGGCGGAGCCATTGCCGGGCCCACAGTGGCCATGGCCCCCCTAACTTTTTTCAAATTACATAGAAGTCTTTTGTAATAAAAATAAAATATTATAAATTTTAATTTTGGGGGGCCAAATTAATTCTTTTAATAAAATTGTGTCTCAATTTTTTTTTCAAATTTCTCGATCCTTTCTCTTCAACTCTTATGGTCTTGTTCCTTTTTGAGCATATTATTATTATTGTTGCTAGTAATAACTGATCAGTGAATCTGACAAAATTTTTTTCTTATTATCCAAGGTTGAATTTTTTTTTCTATCGAATCTAAATCTTGGCCTCCGAATTTTAATTTCTTGCTTCGTCCCCTGCAATCATACTAGAAAATTTTTATATATCAATAAGTTATCCTTGGATAACTAACTCTGACCTCCAAACAGGGCCTAAACGAACAGGGCAAAATGGGCCCGACAGGTAAAGTTCACAAAATACTATGCTCAGACTTCTATGTCAAACATAGATGATGAAATCACGAAAAATGGTAAAAGTCATGCACTAACCAGAATGTTCGCGACTTGATTGCAACAATCTAAAATGCTCGGATAAAAAATTATAGCAAATTAAAGTTTGAGAAACAAATTAAAGTTTAAAAACCACAAGTCCAATTAAAGTTTGAAAACGAAAAGTGCATTAAGCAAGTTTTAACAGCACATTTGAAATGCACTTGATAATACATGAGATGCAGCAACATCTAAACTAAACAATATTGTAGATATTTTCGCTAAATTAGTCACAAACACCACCTTCAAAAAAGATAAATAAATAAATCAATTAGTCACAAACATACAGGTCGATGGTGTCAAACAAGAAAAGATGATGCAAATTAACGAGAATTTGGTATTTCGAGAGGTTAATGAATTGTACAAGTTAACTACTACAACCAAAATCTATCGACGGCACACAAATATGAGGAATAAAAAAAAAAAAGAAAAAAAGAAGTTCTACTCAGGGATTATTAAAGCATAATAAAAAAAACGACCATAAAATGTAGAGAATCGGGAAGAGATAATTTACGCATTTCCAGTTCCCGCAAACAAAAAACCTTCTCTCCATCAGCGATTCACTGCAAACAACGAAAAAAAAAAAAAACAAAAAAACCAAAAAAAAAAGAAGAGAGCATCAGTTAGAAAATGCCAAAGAACGTATCCAGAGAATAATCGAGAGACCCTTTTGGTAACGGAACATTCCAGAGCCCACAAACCTTCTACGTACGGAGACGAAGTAGAAGCAGCACCTCTCGTCGGTGAAGCCGCCTCCGAGCAGGGAATAATGCGCTGCGACAGTACTACGTGGACAAAAAGCTTAAAAAAGGGGCTTTTTTTGCAAATAGCCTCCTGACAAATTTTATTTGCAAAAATAGTCCTATCCAAAATTTATTTATAAAAATGACCTTGGCCCTGCCATGCCAGCGCTACGTCAGCGCCACGCGGGCAGGGTCTGGGCCAGGTATTCAAGTTGAACACGGTGATTGGTTCACCGTGTCTAAACACGGTGAACCAATCACCGTGTTCATCGTGTTTCTCACACCCCGTCCGGAGTGGTAGTATTGCATTAGATACGGTGATTCGTTCACCGTGTCTAAACACGGTGAACTGTTCACCGCGTTTAGACATGGTGAATCATTTACCGTGTCCTTCACTTTCATATTTGGTCAAATACGGCTTGGCTAGTTGTATTGGATACGGACTTAGCCATTTTCGGGGGTGCTTAATACATTTGTATTGGACACAGTCAACCATTCACCGTATCCATTAGATTTGTATTGGACACGGTGAATGGATCACCGTGTCCAATACATTTGTATTGGACACGGTGATCCATTCACCGTGTCCAATACAACTGCCTGCCCAGCTGATAGTTTGCCGCAGAAAAATCAATTACAAGATTCAATATAAGAATACAATACAGATACACATCACAACACATCACAACACATCACAACATCACAAAAGTAATACACATCACAACATCACAAAATTAATACACATTACAACATCACAACCAATAGAATCTCAATAATATAATCAATACCAAATAATCAAAACAGAATATACAAAATAAATGCAAGTTATACAATAATATATAAATATAATATCATGTTCTCCTCCCTCGACCTCCTCGACCACGTCGCCTACCACGTCCGCGACCACGACCAACATCATGCTCATCAAAAGGCTCCAAGATCTCCAACTGGTCTAGATGCTCTATAGCAGCACCCTCAATAACCGGCTCAATCACAGCAGTAGCATGTGCCGGTAGTATGTCTGGCCGTGGAGGAGCTGAAGAGGAGGGCTGATCTGGCCGTGGAGGAGCTGAAGAGGAGGGCTGATCTGTACGGATAGACCTCGATCGCCGTCGACGCCTAAAATAAACAATATCACCTGCTCGAGCTGGATCCTGCGGTACTGGTGCTGGTGCCGGGTCCGTAACATCAGCATAAGGTGGCTCCCCTATCGGTGATGATGGCATCGGTGGACTATATACGGGTGCATGGCCGGACGTCGATGCTCCACCATAGTCTGCTGGTCCTGGAGGTACATAGTGTGGAAGCGTAGGTAAAGTCTCCAGAACTGCCTCCATCTGATCGGCGACCTGTGATAGGGTAGCTAAGACTCCACCTCCTGAAATATCGGGTAGGACACGTCTGATCGTATAATGTGATCTCTGCACGATATCAACCTGAAATAAAAGCACAATCAAAAAAGATTATACGAAACTTTCTTGTATATATAAAAATTAATATAAAAAGATATTTGCAATTACAATCATACCAATACTCTCTCGACGTGTCCACGTGGCTGATAGGCGAGTGGTGGCCGCTGTACAGGTCTAGATATCCACCTCCTGGTGATCGTCCAATACCACTGCATGTAAACAGTGGTAGCTCGTATCGGATCTGGATCTGTCTCAGGGGCCACCTCTGCTATATCTACTAATCTATCATTCCAACGCTCAATGTATGAGGCGTGGTATGCCGCCCAATCCTCATCTGCTCTGCCTCGTGAATTGATGCGAGGTATGGCAAGCACAGGTTCAGGTATATGCTGTAGTAGCCCAAACTGGCGAAGCACAGGATCGGGATGACGGAGCTCAATAATGTGGAAGCAGACTAAGATAGTCCTCGATTGCCAAACCTGGGACCCCGCTAGACAAAAAGGTGGGAGCGTTTCTAACACTGCGTCGTCATAAGACCTCCATATAATCTATTGTGAAAAATACATATGATTAGCTATCAAAACACATATAATGAACTATTGTGAAAATAGACGGTGAAAATTGAATAATCTTTAAAATTTGAGCATAGGACTTTTAAATTCAAAATCAAGAATGTTAATCTTAATCTATATAGTTTAAAGTATTTTCTATCAAAATTTGAAGAAATTTAGATTCTTCTATATAGTAACCTAGCTCTATATATAGTATAGATAGTATAGTAGCCTAGCTCTATATATAGTATAGATAGTATAGTAGCCTAGCGCTATATATAGTATAGA
>NC_033637.1:5601736-5699383 GCF_001540865.1 Ananas comosus
TATATAAATATATATATATATATATATATAAATATTATATATATGTATATTGGCTTAGTTCGATAATGCACCTTTGCAGGATTGAGACTCTAACTTGAAATTGATCGCCTAACAAACACTAATTGAGGGTAAAGCGAACACGTTGCGAAGTCGGTTCGGCAATCTCGAGCCTGCGCAAAGATAACCCAAAAGGACGTTTCAGCTTCAAATGGAATGATAATCGAAATCCGTCGAGCCTACTCTATAATGTAGTATAGATTATATTGTAGATAGGATAGTACCTAACTCTATGCTAGAGAGAGAACGAGGAAGGGAGCTACCTCGGGCAACAAAGGGCGGCGGCGGCGGCGTTGGACAGAGAGAGAGAGCAAGAGGAAGAGAGCGAGAGAGAGAGATCGAGAGAGAGAGAGAGATAGATCGAGACAGACAGAGTTCGGGAGGGTGGGGGGGGGGGGAGTGTATTCAAAGAGAACACGGTGAATGGTTCACCGTCTCTAGACACGGTGAATGGTTCACCGTGTCTAATAGAAATACCATACCCTTAGCCATTTTTGTTGGTGTGATATTTCTATCGAACACGGTAAACCAATTACCGTGTCTAGACACGGTGATTGGTTCACCGTGTTCAACAGAAATACCGACCGCTGCATTCCTATTGAACACGGTGATTAGTTGATCGTGTTTAGACACGGTGAACCAATCACCGTGTTCAACTTAAATACCTAGCCCCAGCCGTGCCCGCGTGGCACTGACGTGGCGCTGGCGTGGCAAGGCCAGGGCTATTTTTGCAAATAAATTTTGAACAGGGCTATTTTTGCAAATAAAATTTGTTAGGGGACTATTTGCAAAAAAAAACCCTTAAAAAAGCAAAAGAACGAAAAGCAAGCAATGGGATTTAGTACGAGAGGAGTCGGACAAACCAGTACAACCAATGTACAACATCACGTGAAACGATGGCAAATACGACTTCGATTTTTTTTGACGAAAAAAAGAATTTGTAGGAAAGAAAAATTATATGACCAAACAGTACTTACTATGTGGATGTCTCGCCTTCCTTCTGAAATGACACTGTGAACTTAGAAGTGAATTTTGGCTTGATAGAATATTCATCATTTTCATTTTAAAAAATATGATTCTAATTTTAAAATTAATTTTTTAATTTTTAAAATTCAAAATCAGAGTAGCTTAGAAGCTACTTTTTAAAATCTAATTCTAACTTTGAACTCAACTTTTAAATTTTTATTCTACTTTTATCAAATTTATATTTAAATTTTAAATTTTAAATTTTAAAATCTAAAATGTAAATTTAGATTTAAAATTAAAATTTAACATTTTTAAATTTTAGATTATATTTTAAATTAAAATAAAATTTTAAATTTTTATGCAAATGTAAAATTACAAATTACAAATTTAAAATTTAAAATTTAAATTTAAAGAAAATTTAGTAAAAAATTATTATTTACCAATATCTAAAAATTTCTGTCAAAAAAATATACAAAATCACATTAAAAAAATTAATTTTTATATAAATTCAGCCAAATATTTTATAATTTTTAGTTCACATCAATTCTTCGAACAAAAATTATTTTTTCAAATTTAGACGAATTGTGGGCCTCATGCTGGTGCAAGTTGTAATCCTATCAAATTTTTACCCAAAAAACGATACTACCTATGCACCCAAACAAGTTATAACCTATACATCTCATTCATATTTAGGATAAAAATATAAATTTTTTTTTTTATTTTGAGAAATAGGTGGCACGCTACCCGCTTCGTTTATTTTACTTGGATCTCGGGTACTAACCGCCAAGCCCTTTACCACTTGCTCTAGGGACGATCAATTAGGATAAAAATATAATTATTAGTCATATCATACTAGTATTTATGTGACTAGCTACACGTATAGTATTTCCCTTTCCAAAATTACTTAAACATGAACTGATACACAATAATATAAGATTAAAATGAATTGTTGAAAAAAATATTCTTTTTACTAGGGTGGGAAAAATTCTAGAATGCAACGGATATATTAGTGACGTGGCGTAACAAATCAATCAAATGTTTGCTTTTAGGGATATACGTCCCATCATAATTGTAAATAAATATTTTAATTGTTCTTTTGTTTGAAAAGAAGGACTGTGATTGACTTGTTATTGATGACATGATGCAAATGTGATAGTGTAGAATTCCTCCTGGGGTGGGGACCGGGGAAGCTTCCGTTTTCGTGTCGCTTTGCGTGTACGGCTCGGATACAAAGAGTGCCTGAGGTGGAAAATTAACCATGAACCCGTGCATCCGTACAACCGTGCACTGCCAATTATGTTTGGGTTAATTACACTCCGCGTCTATTTTGCAATCTTTTGCATGTCAATTTAGGTCCCTAAACTTTGTATGTTTTTTATTTTAGTCCCTAAAAATAAAATTCAAAATTTTAAATTTAAATTCAAAAATAATATTAAAATTAAAATTTTAAACAAATGAGAAATTAGAATTTTGAATTTGAATTTAAAGCTGAATTAAAATTTTGAATTCAAATTCAAATTTTAAATTTAACTTTTTAATTGAATCTAAATTTTGATTTTGATTTTTATATTTCTATTTACATTTAAAATGAAAGTTTTGAAACCGAAATTTAAATTTAAAATCTGAATTTAAATTTAAAATCATATTCAAAATTTTGATTTTAAATTTTAAATTTGAATTCAAAATTTAAATTTAAATTTAAGATTTAATTTCAATTCTAAATTTGAATTTAAACTTCGAATTCAAATTCACATTTTGAATTTGAAATTTCAAATCGAAGTTTGAAATTAAATTAGAATTTAGAATTCCAAATATGAATTTGAATTTAAAATTAAAAATTAAAAATTAAATACAAAATCACAATTTGAATTCCAATTTAAATTTAAATCTAAAATCAAAATTTAAATTTAAAATTTAAATCTTAATTTTTTTTTGAATTTATAAATTTAATGAACAAAGCATTCCATGTGCACAGAACAAAGCATTCCATGTTTAAATGAACAGAATCTTTCCTGTACATACGCGATATAGCACATTTACACAACATCAACCACACTACAACCATACCACAAAACAACAACAAATAACATAAGGATAAACAAGGAATATTAAGGGTCCACAATTTTCCACAAATACTGATCATGTATAAACAATAAGTAACGAACTAATCTATACAAAAACATAGTAAACGTCATCGATGAAAAGATCTGGGCACAACTACCTAGTATCGTCCTCACGCATTGCCCCAGCCCTCACCGCCCAAACTACCTAAAAACAGTTGGGGGATGAGAATATGTAAACAAGTCTCCCCCTCCCAGTGGGTACCGCAAGCCGATGAAGGCAAGCTGTAAACACCGGTAGACGAAAGGATAATCAATAGTACAATAAGTAAATTAAGTATAGTGACAACGAAATAATATCCACTAATAATCTCAAAGGAGACTACTACTGTAAGCTAAAGTGGTAAGACAAAAAACAACTATAGTCAGCAGTTATATATGAACAAAAGCAGTAATAACTATAGACGACAATATGAACAATCACTATCATGATACGAAACAACAAAACAGTTATGTATCAGCCAGAATAGATATATAAAATACACCCAATCAACTGTCATATTAGTCTAAAGACCTCAGACTATGCTACTCCTGTTCTAATAGAGATGTGACCCTAGCACTAGACCGCTGGGTCTCCCTGATATATGACCCAACATTAGGACCGCTAGGCTCACGCATTGGAAGTACGATCACTTTTTCGAAAAAGTACACCCTCTCGGTGGATCAGACCGTTGGTGTACGTGAATTACACATGAGCTATGGCGATCGATGCTATATGCTCAATGGCCAACGATGGCGAAAAGCCGAAAGAACAATCATAACTATACCCAACCAAATGAGTTTTAATATTCCTAATGGAATGTCATCATGCCACTGACCTATCATGTCTATATAATTATATTACTATGCACGAAATATAACCCAACACCAAGTCATGCAACGATAATCCATTACTAGAGTGCTACTCTACCACTAGATCAATTATGCCTCTACAAGATAGAACAACTATAGAGTAGACTAACGAGAATCAAGTAGTGCGTAAGATACTCAATATGTAATCATGATGCTACAAGACGAGGCAACCGTAGAATAGATTGATAAATACAATACTATGCAAGATATTCCATATACATGCATGATAAACTAGGCAAGCATAAGAGAACAGAAAGAAAGAAGTCACAAAGCGTATGCCGCTAAACCCACTTCTGATAAGAGAAAGGAAAGAAGTCACTAAGCGTATGCTACTGAACCCACTTCGAATTGAAGCACCCACCTACATTGTGAAATAAAGCCGGGCCATCGACCCCCACGTCGATGCCACCTGTAGTTCGAACTTATGCAAAGGCCCATCCAAAATTGTAATTAGCTTAAACCCGATGATTACAGAAGCTTATAATTTTATATGAATCGAAACCGGCAAGAAGGCGCTCGGTACCAGTATCACAATAGCCAAGAAGTGAATAAGAATTTTGTTGTATTATATGATGTTGTTGAGCTTTTGTAATTGCTGCATCAGTTGAAGGCATTTATCAAATTGAAAGAAAGAAATTGTTCAACATATCGGTTCAACAATTTCTTAATTGCACCGATACTAGTCGTATGAAAAAATAATCCAAGTGGCGAAGGCGAGGACATATTCTTATCATTTAAGAATACATTGAAGAACGGAGGGCTGAGAGCTAGCATACATATTCATTGAAAGGATATAAATCAATTATTTATTTATTTATTTATTTATTTATATTTGTAATATAATTCAAATAAATATTTATTACAAATATATATATGTAATATATATTACAAATAAATAATACATATATATCATAAATAAATGAATGTAATAAATTTCAAATTTCAAATTTCAAATTTATTAACTATTTTCAAGTTCAAATATTTATTAAATTGTACTTTTCTTAGTGATGACAATTGAAGAAATAGAAGAATGCCACCCTTGAATCTGTAGTACCTCAAACTAAAAGAATTTGTACTATCCTAAAATTTTCATGAGATTTAACTACATGAGCTTTTGTCAGTGCAGAGTAATTAACTTTGTTGGTCCCTTTAGACCTATCCTACCTAACTTTTCAATCACATCAACTAAGCAACGTGAATAGATGGATATCTACTGAAACAACATGTACATGTTGGAGATTAAGAAGAGAGTTAAGAAATTAATTTATACTAAGTGGAAATATAAATAAAATAAGAGCATTAATGATGTTGGCTATCTTAATAAGGGTTTGATGAATCATCTCGCTCTCTTTCGTACACATGAGGATTACCTCAATGTTTTCAAATTACTTACAGTTGGCTTCATGATTCATATTAGCCACAGCCACAGCCTTTGAGCCCACAAAGATCTTACGACTTCTCCCTCTGATGCAAACTTCCCTACTTCATAGCCTTTAAAAACATCGAAAAGAAAACATCAAACAAGATAATTGAATTAGAGACATTCCTATCTGTCTGAGCACAGAAAGAAGGAACTATGCATTGATTGATATAGAGACAATCTTAGTATTCTGATCTGTCCTCAAACAAAAAAAAGTGCACATGTAACAACAAGAACACATAATATAAGCACTGCAACAATTGCTAGATAATGCTACTAAAATATAGAATTGCCCTTATTACAAGAAATTTCCTATGAAAGCCTTCGGAGTAAAATTATCCTAGTATGAAGTAGATTCTCCAAATTGCATGGCCCTGCTTCTTTCTGAATCTCCCTTTCCTTGGGCGTCCATGATTCAACCAATGAAGTGAGCCCGCTGACGCAAGAAGCCATATCGGGCCTATGCGCAGGCTCACGCATTGTACATAAGTGTCCTAGTTCGGTCATCTCATACAAGTTCTTACTGTTTGGGACGTCTTCCAATAATAACGGATCCATAAATTTGACGAAGTCTTCCTGCTTTATCATATTTGGATGAAAACACTCTATAAGGTGCTTTTCTGTAGAGGGGCGGCTATCATCAAATATTTTTTTGACCCGTGACTAATTCAATCAAAATAGCTCCCAATGCATATACATTAATCTTTGTGCTTATTTTTTCGATAATTGCAAAACAAAAACACTCATTACCATTCATATCAAATTAGAAATATATAAAGTTATGCAAACTTAAACCAATTTATCAATTATTGCAAGTATGGACCAACTTCTTTCTAATTTTTCTACGAAATTACATGTTTCAATTCTAATATTCAAAATATAATAAGAGATAAAAAGAAAAAAACACTTACAAGCATACTCAGGAGCAAAATAACCAAATGTGCCAGCGACTTGAGTTTGCATTGACTTCTCCTTATCTACAACAAGCTTAACCAATCCAAAATCTGAAATCTTTGCTCTCATGCTTTTATCCAACAATATATTTGAAGATTTTAGATCTCTATATATGAATAAAAGTTTGCTGCGTTAGGCCATGTAAATACTTGAGTCCTCTAGCCACGTCCAAAACTATGATAAGCCTTTGTATCGAATAAGGAAAAGCATATCCGTTCTCATTTACGTGAAATAAACGATCGGCTAGTGTACCTTCAGACATATACTCATAAACAAGAAGGCGCTCAGTACAAGTATCACAATAGCCAAGAAGTGTAATAAGATTTTTGTGTCGAACTTTCGTTAAGACATTAATTTCCACCATGTACTTTTCTTGCCCTCTTCTTGCTTGCAAATTCCACTCTCTCCTTTTAACTACAATCAATACTCCATTGAGTTCTCCCTTAAAAACAACACAAATCCACCCTTACCCAAAACATTATTGCTCTCACTAAAATTGTCTATGGCACTGCGAAGAGCTTCAATGGAAATGTTTAGTCCTAACTAGCCCCCTTCAGTATTCTCAATTCTACTTGTGTCCGCCAAATCAGTTTCAGTGGCTTCCATCTCGCCTGAAGGTATTGTGGCCGGCACTGAATTTTTCTTCTTTTTGCAGCAATAAATTAAATATACAATTAGGCAAGCAATAGGAAAACCTACTACTACAGTTGTAGCTATAGCTATCCAAATAATCCATGTTTTATTGAATTCATGGGAAACAGATTCTTCAAAACGGTTTCCTGTCAGTTCAAGTCTTACGAAAATTGCAAAGTTTGGCACCTTTACAGAAAGATTGTTACAACTTACATCCAAAAACTCCAGAAGTGGCAACCTCGTCAATATCTCTGGGATCGACCCCTGTAGCCAGTTATTTCAGAGAATTATCCTGCTCAGTGAGGTTAGATCTGCTAAGTGCGACGAGATTGATCTAGATATGTTGCGACTTGAGAAGTCAACTATTGTGATGTTCCACCTCTTGGCATCGCAGTGGACTCCTAAACACCCTGTAGCAGTCCAAGGATTGTTCCCCATCCAAGAATTGGCTAACTCAAGCGGGTAGCCTAGTGCCACTGCCATCTCCAGTAGCGCCGCCACCCTCGAGTCACATGGCCCTGGCGCTGGCTTACAGAAGCTGTTTCTGCCGGCCACCTCAATCAACAGTACTATCCCAGCAGAGAACACTGGGAATAGGCCCTATAGCTTATTGTTGGACAGGGACATGTTCCGTAGCTTCTCGAGGGATCGATGTCAGTGACCGCGAAATGATTCCGGTGATATAATTGTTGGCGACGTCAAATGTCTGCAGGTTGCTGAGCTTGAAGACATCGGGGATGGGTCCAGTAAATCGGTTTGACTGCAGCTGAACTAGGACCAGTAGCAGCAAGGTTCCGACAATGTTGATATGACCGGTTAGATTATTGTGGGAGAGTGAGAGATTCGCTAAATGCGACAGCGAGGCGAACTTATCAAGTATCGTCCCAGTGATGCTAGCATTAAATGCTGACCGGTTGGTGAGATTCAAGAAGGCTGCAAGACTTGATGGTAAGTTCCACGGGCCAAGGGAATATTGTCCATGAAAATCTGTTGAAGGCAAATAAGGCCGGAGAAAAAATCATCAGGGATTCAGGAGAAGGCATTGTCACTGATTTAATTTAGTACTCTTTAGTTTTAACTTTGTCACTGATTTAATGAAAAAAATTAGTGGAGGGGATAACGAAAAGAGAAAAATAAAACCACAGGGTACAAAAGTGATAAACTTTAAACCACAAAGTACTAAAGTGAGAAAATATAAAACCACTGAGGTGGTATTTGAAGTTTTTTCTTATTTCTTAATAGAAAAATTTCACCGGTATTCTTCTTGGAGGCCATTTTATTATAGATGCCCCTCTAAAGTTGAAAATATCATAAATATCCTTATAAATATTAAAAATTCTCATGAATGTCCTTTAGGTAAAAAAAATTCATGAAAAATACCATCCATTATTTTTTAAATGCCATTTTTGCCCCTAATATCAATTTAACAAAGTATAAAAATTTAAAGTTATTTAAATGATTGGTTCTAAATTTTGAACTGTATACTAACTAGACTTTACTTTTTAAAATTTTTAATAAAATATTTATAGTTTATTAAATATAAAATGTTTCTTTTTAATTTTTCTTGATGAAATTACATAGTTTATCATGACTATAATTGTCAATATTAGTATTCAATGTTACCTCTAGAGTTACTTATTTTTTAATTTTATTTAAATATAATAATTTACATACATTTTTGTAAGGACTGAGATTTTTGACAGTGTAACTAAACTCTCTGTTGATGATGTTTATGTGTGTAATTTAATTATATAAGCACTCGTCAAGTTTCAGGAGAAAATGAGCTAAAATAGAAAAGTTACGCGATTATTAGTTTTCACTTAAGTGAATAGTAACTCCGGTTTTCCGGAGAAGCCACGGAGTAGAGATGGCTTTCGGCACGTATCGGACTCCGTTCATAGCGATCCAATAGCTCGTTTTGAACGGTTCAGCTATTCTGGAACCAATGGCACTGACGAATTTCAGATCCGATGCACGGTTTTCGAGAAAAAGGAGTTTTAAGAAAAGAGGGTTTCCGCTCTTTGCTATTCATGCATTTTAAAACTCCTCGTGCTTTGTACAAGTGATCTGGAGATGGGTGAGAGGTGTTTCAAGTACCTACTGGTGGTAAGGAAATCAAATACGGGTTTGAATTAAAGGATTTCAGGTTTCCACCAAGGCCTATGTATGATATCTGGATTAGTTGGAGAGAGGTTGGATTTTGTCGCAAATCGGCAAGTAAATCGGATGAAACGAAATCGTAGTTTCGATGTCCTCGTCGTGCTGAACGCAATGGTGCTGTCGGATCGAAAATCCGACGGACGGATCTCTGGTAATTGCGAAGTTTTCGTTAAGAGGTCGAAGGTGACAATTCGGAAAATTCGCGAAAGGCGCGACATTTTATGTATCGAATCGCGTGAGATCGGACGTGGAGGTATGTACGCGCAAATTGTACGCCCTGGCAGGGGCTGAGGTTTAAATATTCTGGGTTAGAGGGGTTTTCTGCAAATTGTCCTCTTGTATATAATTAGCATCTAGGGTTTCTTTGCACGAAACCCTAGATCTAGCCGACCTTGTCTCCCAATTGTGCCCTAACCAGCTTCAGCAGGTCCCTGCCCAAACATTGCTCGCACCCCGGCCGCCGGCAGGTTCCCCGGTCGCCGGAAAACTAGAACCCGGCCACCTCCTCCATCCTTCTCTCTCAACCAACCCATCAACCTCCTCCATTTCTGTCCGAGGGCAACCCAGGAGTGTCATCTCGGTCGGGCACCACCTCTGGCAGCGGCCCCGACCTCCGCCGTCCCGCCGTGCCGGCCGCCGCCGTCCCCACGCGCCGCCGTCGCGGCCTGGAACGCCCTGGCCGAGCCTGACCTAGATCTGGCCGAGCCTGGTCCCGCACCGCCTCCATGGGCCGCCGCCGGCTATGGACTACTTTGCCGCCTTCCCCGGCGTCGTCACAGCCGGCCCCTGCCGCTCCAGTGCGCCGCCGGCGCCGCCTCTGCTCCCTGCGGCCACCACGGTCAGCCCAGACCGAGCACGGGTGGGCTCGAGGCCCGCGCGCCGCCGCCACTCCAGATCGGCCGCGCCGTCATTCCTCACCCTCCGGCTACCTCCGGCGCGCGTCCCCGGCCATCCCCGACCACCGCCGGCCGCCGCCCGAAGCTCCTGTAGCCGCCCAGACGCCATGCGGGCCGAGGCTGAGCCTTCGTGGCCTCCGCGCGTCGCCACCGCCTATGGTGGGGAGCACCACCTCCCCCTCGGCCTCCGCCGCCGGTTCGTCGCCGCCCCGACCTTGCTCCGGCCGCCGCCATGGCCACCGCCACCTCTGGAGCCGCATTGAACCCGCGCGGGCTCGGTTTGGTCCAGCACCGCCGCCGCCGTCTTCCGCCGCCGTCCGGCGTGAGCACCGGCTCCACCTCGCCGGCCGCACTCGTCCGCCGCCGGCGCCCCCACCGCCGGAGCTCCCTGTCAACCGTGGTGAGCCTATGCTCTCCTCGGGTTGTACATCTAGGGCATCAATGCCCGCCGTCGTCGCCGCCTCCCGTCGCCTGTTAACGCGAGCCCCGGCCTCCTCTGACCTGGAGCACCTTCCCCTGGCCGGCCTGCCCGCTGTCCGGCCGCCGCCGGCCACCCCGAGCCCTGCCTAGCTCCGGTAAGCTTGTATTGCTATTATTGTGCACTGTTTGGGGTTGTGTGTACTTTTCCGGCAACCCGAATGGTCTTTTTGACCTCGGGAAGTGAGCACGATGATCCTTAGGTCGTGCTGAACATCGTGCTTACTTCCGTCGAGCCCTGAGATGCCTTGGTTGCTCGGGCAACCGCGATCTTCCTGCGGTGCGCGCTGCTTCGCTGACTTTCGCGTCGCTTGTGCGCGCACCGCAGTCGCCGAATGTGCTCCGAATGGTGAGCACGGTCTCCGGCACGCTGAAACCTATCAGCGGGTGCGACGGTTGACCCAGCGAACCTCGTATCGCAAGATCGGGCCATAAAAACTGCCGGAAATCGCATAAAATGATAGATTTTAGGGTTCTTGTTGTGCTTCCTTGCAAATAACTTCGACTCGGTCGCTGTGGACAGCGTGTAAATGCTGAGGGTAACCTCTGGACTAATCGTCCAAGGCCCCAAGCCACTGCGGAGATCGAAAAGCCTTTTTCGGGGCGTTTCGCGGCGAAATTCGTCGACGGAACGCGATCTTAGTTCGGTTTTTATCCGACGGTGCCTCGGGATCAGTTGTGATGTCGCTAAGCCTTCTTGGCAGGTCACCCGTGTCGTTTCGGGGGTTCAGAAACGACGGGTGAGCGACTGGTGGGTCCCGGTGTCAAAAACGACACTTTCGGGAACCCGGTTCGAGACGTTTAGTCAACGATGTCTGTTCCGAGGCGAAGTGTGGTGTTTGCTGCCAATGTGGGTTATTATAGAGTATTAGTGGCAGCGGTTGACTCCCAGTTGGAGTTGGGGAGTTCCGGGATAATTAGTGGACCCCGACGGAGCCCCGGCGCGATATTCGGGACTCCCGATGTGATTCGACAATCGGTCTTGGGAAACCGATTCCCGTTGTTCCTTGTCTGGGGATTTTATATTGGTTGCTGACATTAGGGTCTCCTTCTGATCTTGTGGACCCTTCGTAGGTCCGGTTGCTCTGTTTCCCCGCCGTCGTGAGATCTGATCCAGACTTGTACAGGTGGGTACTTCGATCCGACGTCGGTACAGTGGTGCACGCTCGGTGATGGTTTCTTACCCTTGCTCTTTCGTTATTATCCATGCTTATATTATATGTTGAGCTTTGCACCTCTATTGTTTACATTACACCCACGTTGTTTGATTATACTCTACTCAGATGTTTCCATGCTTAGTATCATGTGTAGGAGTATAGTCTATCTGTATGTGATACCATGTTTCCTTGTTGCTCTACTTAGCTATTCTGCATACCCTGTTTCATATTTATAGTAGAGCGATTCTGTGATTATCTGTGAGATTAGCGATCTAGTCGGTCGATTCTAGTATTCAGTATTTGTGACCTATTCGGTGAGTTCCTCGACCTTTGTTGTCTGATGACCGTTGAGGTCGGTATACCCTGAGGGGTGGGATTGTCGGTTAGTTGCCGACGGATGATTATACTTTACTCATATCCTATACTTGTGACATGATTGGTCGAGTTTCATATCCTATACTTGTGACATGATTGGTCGAGTTTCATATCCTATACTTGTGACATGATTGGTCGAGTTTCATATCCTATACTTGTGACATGATTGGTCGAGTTTCATATCCTATACTTGTGACATGATTGGTCGAGTTTCATATCCTATACTTGTGACATGATTGGTCGAGTTTCATATCCTATACTTGTGACATGATTGGTCGAGTTTCATATCCTATACTTGTGACATGATTGGTCGAGTTTCATATCCTATACTTGTGACATGATTGGTCGAGTTTCATATCCTATACTTGTGACATGATTGGTCGAGTTTCATATCCTATACTTGTGACATGATTGGTCGAGTTTCATATCCTATACTTGTGACATGATTGGTCGAGTTTCATATCCTATACTTGTGACATGATTGGTCGAGTTTCATATCCTATACTTGTGACATGATTGGTCGAGTTTCATATCCTATACTTGTGACATGATTGGTCGAGTTTCATATCCTATACTTGTGACATGATTGGTCGAGTTTCATATCCTATACTTGTGACATGATTGGTCGAGTTTCATATCCTATTCTTGTGACATGATTGGTCGAGTTTCATATCCTATACTTGTGACATGATTGGTCGAGTTTCATATCCTGTACTTGTGACGTGATTGGTCGAGTTTCATATCCTAGTTGATCTGAGTGGTCAGTCCTTGTGGTTCATTGAGCAGTATTTGCATATGTTTGAGAGGATGTCGATGTTGTCCCATCCTAGTTGACCTGAGTGGTCGGTTCTTGTGCTTCTTTACAGTTGACGACCTATGCGGTCGATGGGCCCTGGGGGGCAGGATTGTCGGCTGGTTGCCGACGGTTGATCATTGAGCATATTGCATTGATCGCCCGATACTCGTCGCATTTCACGAACACTGGCGGTCTGATCCACCGCAAGGAGTGTTCTTTTCCGGAAAAGTGGTTGAATGGTGACAACCCGTGAGCCCTAGAGGGGTTATATGCACTGGAGAGTAGTAGTGGCACTGGCTTGAGGTCTGCGGTGCTGACCAAGAGAGCATTGGTTTCAGATTGGGTACTTTTGGACTTCTTGACCGGTTGACGCATATGTCTATAGTAGCAGTCGTTGCATGCATACTTACAGTTCTTACTTTATAGTTGTCTTGCTGCTATAGTAGATATTCATGTATGCTTTCGGTTCCAGTTACAGTAGCGGTAGCCGTTATTCAGTCTAGTTCTTACTTTCTTTCAGTTTATTGCTACTGTATTCAGTATATCTGCTCATTACCTTATACATCTCTTTCGTTTACTATTGTTCCTACTGTATTCCCACTGACCCGTATTGTTATATAGCTCTTCCTGATCCGGTGAGTACTCCTCGCCTTCTTCGGCTTGCGGTACCCACTGGGAGGGGAGACATGTTTACATGTTCTCACCTCCCCCACCATTTTTCAGGTATCGCGGGCGATGAATAGTGGGACGAGACGTGAGGTACGTGTGTAGCGGTCGATAGAGCTTCCGACCCAGGTTATTTCGGTATAGTTATTACCCTTATTATTTCAGTTGTTATAGCTTAGATAGTTATATGGTTCAGTATTTTTATTACATTTGAAAATATGGATTTTCGTGAATGTAATAAACCGATTTCTGGATTTTGTAAAATAAAAGGTTTTCTACCCCTCGTGGTAGCGTTTTTAAAAGAATAAAGGTTTCCGTGTAGGAAACAGTTTTCAAAAGATTTTTGTGGATTTCTGTTTAAACCTTGAATGTAAAACCGTGATGTGAATGGTGAATGTATGAATGTATAGTTATCTTTATATTCATCTTGTTGTGGTTGTATCCTGGTTGTACTGTGTATTTGATCGACGCCGTGCAAATACAGGGGAGACTCTGTCCGTGTAAACAGTGGATTCCCTGTATTTGTGGCGGATCTGGCATACTCGGGGGTCAGGTTTTCAAAAAAAAAAAAAAATTCAGACGCTTTTCCGCTTTGTTTTAAACTGGAAATGGACCCCGGGGCGTGACAATTTTACAAAAAAATAATAGCCAAAATTCTTGATAGTAAAGTATTTTCATGTGACATTCATATAAAATTCATTTTCTACAACAAAATAAAAGTGCGTAAAATTCTTTCCACTTATACACCATTTGAACGAGCCTCTTTAATTTTATTTTTTTTTATTTACACCTTCTCAATTTTATTTTATTTTTTACAATTGAGTGAATTTTATTAGCCAATTTTTTTAAAAAAATAAATTAATTAATGAATGAGATATCTCGATTAAGAAATTTCACTACGTGCAAAAACCTAATAAAAAAACCAAAAGCTTAAGAGGTCTTAATTAAAAAAAAAAAGTTGAAGGGGTCTATTTTAAAATAGACCTATTGGTGAGGGGCCTCCATACATTTTTACTCACCAACAATTAGGGGTAGAAATGTTATTTTATCTTATAAAAATTAAGATAAGTAAATAGAGGATGATGGCAAGGGTTTTCATGATAGTTTATGAGGTTTAAGAGGGTATCAATAATATTTCAAAATTTTGAAGGGTATCTACGATATTTTTAAATTTTAAAAGGGTAGTAATGAAATTGCCCCTTTTAATAATATTTAATAACTTTAAACTTTTATATTTTAATAATTTTATTTAAATAAGTTAAAATTTCATCAAATTCATCAATCATTCCGTCATATTCAATAACAAAATTAGAGTAGTCAATAGTTGTTAGCGAATAAAAATTTATTAAATTTAATAAAATTATTAACATAGATAATTTGAACAACTCAACCAAAAAGTGGAAGAGATTAAAGGAATGTGACCCTCCAAGTAGAGGCCATCCAGAAATGGCGGTCGATCTCTATTTTCCGCTTAATTATCAACTAAGCAAACTTAATTCGGGAAAAAAAAAATAGAGAAAAGAGTAAAAGTTGATGATCTCTTTTGTCATCTTCACTCTTTTTTTTTTTTAAATGCTAAATTTATTTTATTTGATATAGTAATAGAAAGACTTTAAATAATTAGTAATCTTGTGATGCAAATCAATCAAGTTCTATTACGAAAAAAAAAAAAAAAAAAAAAAAAAAAAAGAACTTTTAGGCTTTGTTTGATATTATGTTTATTTTTTAAAATAAATTTTTGTATATTAAAAAGTAAAAAACTGGCCAGTAGATTGCTTATAATTTTTTCAACCAAAGTATTTGCATGGCAATTAAAAATGAAAAATTTAAACAAATAGTTTTTCTTTCAAACTTTTTTTTAAACAAGTTGTTATTTATCACTCAATTTGATGCATTGTAATCTTAGAAATTGTAATAATAAAAAATAAAGAATAACAATCATGCCAAACAAGACCTTGTGTTTTTATGTATTTTTGCCAAATTAATACCTTGAATGTAAGAATTACAACTTATTCAGTAATACCTCCTATACTGTTGTGTGTAACAATAGTATTTGACGAATTAAAGAAAATTAGACACACGGTGAAAAATAGATGTGCAAGTTGTACAAAATCAAAGCATACAATATTAAAGTTCGCCAACAAATGAATATTTTAAGCGAAAAAAGAAGTGTTTTAGAAAAACTCATGTCACGCACGGGCACTAGAGGAAAACTATCCGGCACGTGCACAGACCCGCTGTGTGCACAAGGCACCCCCGGTGCACACAAGACGTCTACCACAAAACAAACAATAAGAAAAGAACAGAAAGGAAATAATCTTAACATAGCAATTAGAGCATGAGTGCTAAACTATATAAGAAGTCAACATTTACAACAAGAAACAACCAGTTGCTACAATAAAGATAAATCTATCATACAATATACAATAGGTTGAAACAAAAGGTATATCTCATGAACATAAGGTGGTCCCTATACAAAAATGATCTAATACACCTTTCATGATTAAAACAAAAGAAAGTGTCCACCTAGGCAACTCCCGAAAAGCTCTAGCTAGTCACAACTCCCTTTGCCGTCATCTATTTTGATATTCCGACACTATTCGACTTTTCGTCTTCCATTCTCGACATTCCTTCTTCTTCTCTCTACCTCAAAATGTAAACTATTTGATCTTCTTCCCTCTCTCTCTATCTTCAGTTTGGAAAAACCATTATATCTTATATTTTTAATATTCTATTTTGTTGTATTATATGTTGTTGTTGAGCTTTCGTAATAGCTGCATCAGTTGAAAGCATTAACCAAATTGAAAGAAAGAAATTGGTCTATATATCGGTTCAACAACTTCTTAATTGCGTCAATACTAGTCGTTTGAAAAAGTAATACAAGTGGCGAAGGCAAGAACATATTCTTATCATTTAAGCATACACTGAAGGACGGTGAAATAAAAAGCTAGCATACATATTCATTGAAAGAATATAAATCAATTATATATATATATATATATATATATATATATATATATATATATATATATATATATATATATATATATATATATATNTTTATTTATTTATTTATTTATTTATATTTGTAATATAATTCAAATAAATATTTATTATAAATATATATATATGAAATATATATTACAAATAAATAATACATATATATCATAAATAAATGTAATAAATTTGAATTTTTAAATTTATTAAGTTTTTTGAGGTTCAAATATTTATTAAATTGTACTTTCCTTAGTGATGACAGTTGAAGAAATAGAGGAATGCCACCCTTGAATCTATAGTATCTCAAACTACTAGAATTTGTACCATCCTAAAGTTTTTATGAGATTTAACAACAGCAGCTTTTGTCAATGCAAAGTAATCAACTTTGTTGGTACCTTTAGACCTATCCTACCTGACTTTCCAATCACATCAACTAAGCAATGTGAATAGATGGATATCTGCTGAAACAACATGTACATGTTGGAGATTAAGGAAAGAGACAAGAAATTAATTTATACTAAGTAGAAATATAAATAAAGTAAGAGCATTAATGATGCTGGCTATCTTAGTAAGTGTTTGATGAATCATCTCTATCTCTTTCATACACATGAGGATCACCTCAATGTTTTCAAATTTCTTACAGTACTTCATGATTCATATTAGTCATAGCCACAGTTTTTGAGCCCACAAAGATCTTACGACTTCTCCCTCTAATGCAAACTTCCCCACTTATAGCCTTTCATAACATCGGAAAGAAAACATTAAACAAGATAATCGAATTAAAGACATTTTTATCTGTCTGAGCACACAAAGAAGGAACTATATGAAGTATTTAAATTATTAAAATTATTAGCATTATCAAATTACTATGAAAACTCTCAAATATAGGCCCGTTTTGAAATAGCTCTCTAAACAATAGTTTTTTTTTATCGAGATGACCCAACTTCTATTTTTTCAAGTGAAGTGATTTTACACAATTAAATTTGAGATTTTATCAAACTAATGGATAATTCCACTAAATTTGATAGTTTAAACTATTTTATCAAGAACAAAATTAGATTAATTAATTGCATGCTAATGCGAATTGAGCCATAAAATATAATAATAAGTTCTTAACTTTATTACTATGAAATTTCAAATAAAAAATTGGAAGTGGTTCAATGATATAGAAAAAAAGAAAGGTAATATGGCACTGAAATAGCCCCATACTTTTTTTCTATTTTTTGATTAAGGTCTCCCATCTTCTAACTTTTTAAGTACTATTTTATAATGACTATACTAAATCTGATGTAAGGAAAGCAAAATTTGATGTAAGGAAAACAAAATACATTAAGTACTAAAGTATTACTTCGAATAGGCCAACCAGTACTGAACAGCATAGTCAGCTGTATATGTAGTTTTCTTTAACTCTAATTTCAAAATAAAGATACGATAATAACATAAAAGCTTCAAACCATATTCAAAAAGTAAATAAACTCTTGTAATCTGTAAGGAAAAATTAAACAAAAAAAGATAAATGTTCTATTTACGTCCTAAGTGGAAAAAGACCTAGCTCCTATACGCAGCTCAGCACATGATATTGCAATGGATGATTTGATTATATCCACAAATTCACCCAAAAGAAGAAAAAAGGAAAAAGGAATGAAGCAAATCCACGAGCAAGACAAAATAAAATGTAAGTAAATTTGTTGATATCAGTTTTCATGATTAACAAAAAAAAAAAAAAATCCAAAGTCACCAATCTCTAATAAGCTAGTATTTTTTATTGCAGTTATTATAGGAGAAATCCTTATCAGTGTAAAAGAAATATTTCATCACATTTAGTATTGTTTAGTGCAATCACAAGTGCACCCTTGTCTTATATTAAGTTTCTAGAAATTTTAGAGGAAGAAAAAACAAAACAAACCTTCATCATGGATGATGGTCCGACGAGTGCAGCCAACTCCCTATAGTTTCTCCATCTACGCAGCCTGTAACAACAAAGAAAAACTAATTTTTAAAACAAAAAATCATAACAAAGGTTAAAATGCAAGCAAAATTATATTTCCTAAAAATCAGAAATTAATAATCATACAACTCGTCTATATTATGCAACATCATCTTATAAATTGTTCAATCTATTAACTCATATGCATAATAGAAGGATGAAAATAAAAAGTACATATATCTCTAACTGAACTTCGTTGGTAGGGGAAAAAAAAAAAAAAAAGTACCTTTGTAGATGATAATCGTCGACCATGCAACTAGCTCGCTCACATGATTCAAGAACCACGTTCTTATAATTGAATGATGCTAAGCCAAATATACACAATTTAGTGAAAAGATAGACCACACATCTTGCTAGCTTTTCTAGTAATATATAAGTGTAAAAATAGTGTGCCATTTGCTTGATGCTCCAATTATTAGACTATTGAAACTTAATTACAAATGTATCGTGTATCTAGAAATTGACTAAAGTTTGCTCAAGTAAGTTATCATCCGAATTAAGAGAGGTCTTCTAAGTTAAAAGAATATGAGAAATAATTCTACTGTATAGAACTCTAATTAAGAATTGCTTGTAATTCCTATTTCTGTTTTTTGGATTTCTAGCTATAGAAATAGGTCAAATGGAACCCTAGCATGATTAGTTGATGCTTTAAGCTAGAATCTTGGGATTTGTTGGTGGTTTGCTATAGGTGCAAACTTAGGGCTCCAAATTAGGGTCTTTGATAAATGATGAGATTGATCTCATTTGATAGCTTGTAAACCTAATTAGTAGGTGTCTAGACGCGGGGGCGAAATCGGATTTTCGATTCGTCGAGCGGGTGAAAAGCTATCGGCGAAATATAGCCGATTGAGCAACGTTTAAGTGGCAAATGGCTTGGTGGTTGGTACCTGAGACCCAAGTTCGAATCCTAGTTGATTCACATTTCCAGCTAAGTTTATTTCTAAATGAAATAAAGAACGTGGGTAGAGTGTTACCTATCTCTCTCAAAAAAAGAAAAAAAGGAAAAGGTGTGTTTGTTTAATGGTGGAGGAAAGAAGACGGAACTTACAGATTCTAGACTACGCCGGATCTTGACTTCACTACGGTAGGATGTGTTTGTTTAATGGTGGAGGAAAGAACACGGAACTTACTGATTCTAGACTACGCTGGATCTCGACTTCATTGCGGTAGGAGACGAAGTTGTATTTCCACGTCGTAGAGGATGCTCGCAAACCATATGTTTTCAACAGCTTCCTGGGTCTGATTTTCCAAGTTTGCCAAGCTCCTACAGACATCTGTCCTCGCCCTGTTTGGTTCAACATAAAGCGGTAAAAGATAATTTTTAGTGAAAAAGTATTTTTAATAGACAAATAATTTTACGATTTCATTTGATTTGTTAGAAAAAAAAAAGTTTTTTTAGTGCTTGTTTGGATAATCGGAAATAGAGATAGAACATTTTATAATTATTTTATTTTTATCTATTCTTATACATTTTTATGTACCATAATTATATTATATAACATATGCCATAAATGTTGCTGCCAATGTAAATCAATATGTATCATTAGGACCGACCGTCCCTAGAGCAAGTGGCAAAGGGCTTGGTGGTTGGTACCCGAGACCCAAGTTCGAATCCTAGTTGATTCACATTTTCAGCTAAGTTTATTTCTAAATGAAATAAACGAAGCGGGTAGCGTGCTACCTATCTGTAGTATACTAGTATCCCTACACTTAGTATATATATATAAGTGTGTGTGTGAGGGTACGTGTGTGTGTGTGTGTGAGTGCACATGTGTGAGTATGTGTAATGCCATGTGGCATCACCTCCCCCCCCTCTTTTATGCATGCAGGGAAGAGAGAGAGAGGAGTTTATCTCCTCTCTTCTCTCCTTTTCTCTTTCGTTCGGCCGTACCAAGGAAGCACGCGAGGGACGCCGCCGCGGAGCCGATTTCGCCGTCGACGTCGCACCGCAGAGCCGTTCGAACCTACGGTTGCTGCCGTTGCATCGTGAGGAGGCCGGGCGAGCGTGGATCTTCGCCGTTCTTGACGTCGCGCCAGTGCTAGTCGCCGTCGAGGTGGGTGTTCCATAGAATTGCTTCCTAATTTCCAAGCTTTTTCAATTTCGAGCTAGTTGCTGTCCCTGCAGATTTCCAGCGTCGACCGTTGGCGTTTCGGCTCGTACTCGACGTAGGAGCGTCGGATTTCGACGAGGCTTGATTCGCTGGATTCAGGACTTCGAGAGGAATCCACGAAGCCCTTACTTGCCAGATTTCGTTGAGGTTAGATTGGTCGAATCCGTGCTGTACCTGACTGTTGCGAATTTTGGGACTGAAACGGTGATTTGTGCTTTGTAGAGCGTGGTGTTAGCTCGACTCCCGGATTTGGAGGGTGTAGATCGACCAGCAGGTGGTGCTGCAGCTGTGAGGGTGTTTTGCTGCCAGAATTAGCGACTAAGGTGGGTTTACATCGGTTTATTCCTAAGTGTAGTAATAGTCGACATGTATGATTTTCTGTTCGGTAAATCATGTTGTAGTTCGTTTTTCATAATGATATCCTGGATAAATGCTGCATATATAACATGATTATTACCTTTTAAATATACATGTTGGACTGGGTTTAAACTTAGGAGAAAACGCGATTGGAATCGACATATGTATTAAACTGCCTGATTTAGCTCTAGGAGCCGTTATAGAATTGTACTGTCGCAGCATACTGTAGACGAGTACTCCAGGTAGTTTAGAATACATTTACGCTCGTGCTGGTATGCCGAGTGAATTTTTCTGAGGTCGTTTAGACTGTTTCGTACTAGTGGGCGCCGTCGGGACTGACGGTGGGCCCGGTTCGCCGTTTTGGCGTCGGATTGTGCCGAGGGCACGTTGTTTGTTGTATTTAGACTAGTCAGAGTTGTTACTGGACTTCGGCTTGAGTTAGAGAGCCTGTTTGAGCTCGACAGAGATACGCTGCATACTCGGTTGGGTAGCTCCCACGAGTGCCACTCCGGAGGCGGGCGCGGTGCTTTTGCGTTGGTGTCGCTCATGCCAGTTGGACTTGCTCTCCACGGACCAGCTAGTGTGGATAGAGCCTGATAGTCGCAACGGGGCAGGGACGGGTGTGTTCACAGTCCCAGGGACGGGTATGTTTACAGTCCCAATTGGATTGGGTCAGATTTGACATTTCCTACAGTCGGTTAATGTAGAGCATGATAGTGTAGTGGATGATAGCGATAGAGTGTACTTCCTGCTTTTCCTTCTATCCTTGCTCCCTTCTGTAGACTTAGTGGGTGACCGATGTCGTTTTGGGCGGTACCCACTGAGGACTACTTGTTTTTACAGTAGTTCTCACGCCCAGTTGTTACCTATGTTTTGCAGAGCCACAGGTTTCGGCTACTGCGCCTTCCGCGGATCAGGATCGAGGCAAGGGCGTCGCGAGGTAGAGCCCTACCCGACTGACAGAGCTAGAGGCACCCCCCTACTGCAGGTAGTTGCTATTTTAGAGTTTATGTACATAGTTGTTTAACTCGCCGGTGCGAGTAGCTTTGTATTTTGGATTTGGACTATGTATATGAAACTCAGTTGTTTAGCTTTGTATATTGAGCAGCTCTATGCTACTGTTTGTAGTATTGTATATTTACAGGTACTTTTGACGCTTCGTATACAGGAGAAATTCCTTGTATACGGCGGATTTGTCGGCGTGCCCGGGGAACGAGACATCCGGGGCGTGACACTATCTCTCTCAAAAAAAAAAAAAAGAAAAAAAAAATGTGTGTTTGTTTAATGGTGGAGGAAAGAAGGCGGAACTTGCAGATTCTAGACTACGCCGGATCTCGACTTCACTGTGGTAAATAGTGGAGGAAAGAAGGCGGAACTTGCAGATTCTAGACTACGCCAGATCTCGACTTCACTGCGGTAGGAGACGAAGTTGTACTTCCACATCGTAGAGGATGCTCGCAAACCATATGTTTTCAACAGCTTCATTGGTCTGATTTTCCAAGTTTGCCAAGCTCCTACAGACATCCGTCCTCGCCCTGTTTGGTTCAACATAAAACGGTAAAAGATAATTTTCAGTGAAAAAGTATTTTTAATTGACAAGTAATTTTACGATTTCATTTGATCTGTAAGAAAAAAAAAAAAGTTTTTTCAGTGCTTGTTTGGATAATCAGAAATAGAGATAGAACATTTTATAATTATTTTATTTTTATCTATTCTTATATATTTTTACATTTTTATGTACCGTAATTATATTATATAACATATGCCATAAATGCTGCTGCCAATGTAAATCAATATGTATCATTAGGACCGACCATCCCTAGAGCAAGTGGCAAAGGGCTTGGTGGTTGGTTCCCGAGACCCAAGTTCTAATCCTAGTTAATTCACATTTCTAGCTAAGTTTATTTCTAAATAAAATAAACGAATCGGGTAGCGTGCTATCTATCTCTCTCAAAAAAAATGTGTGTTTGTTTAATGGTGGAGGAAAGAAGGCGGAACTTGCAGATTCTAGAGAACGTCGGATCTCGACTTTACTGCAGTAGGAGACGAAGTTGTACTTCCACGTCGTAGAGGATGCTCGCAAACCATATGTTTTCAACAGCTTTCTGGGTCTGATTTTCCAAGTTTGCCAAGCTCCTACAGACATCCGTCCTCGCCCTGTTTGGTTCAATATAAAACGGTAAAAGATAATTTTTAGCGAAAAAGTATTTTTAATTGACAAGTAATTTTACGATTTCATTTGATTTGTAAGAAAAAAAAACAAGTTTTTTTAGTGCTTGTTTGGATAATCGGAAATAGAGATAGAACATTTTATAATTATTTTATTTTTATCTATTCTTATACATTTTTACATTTTTATGTACCGTAATTATATTATATAACATATGCCATAAATGCTGCTGCCAATGTAAATCAATATGTATCATTAGGACCGACCGTCCCTAGAGCAAGTGACAAAGGGCTTGGTGGTTGATTTCTGAGACCCAAGTTCGAATCCTAGTTTATTCACATTTCCAGCTAAGTTTATTTCTAAATTAAATAAATGAAGCGGGTAGCGTGCTACCTATCTCTCTCAAAAAAAAGAAAAAAAAAATGTGTGTTTGTTTAATGGTGGAGGAAAGAAGGCGGAACTTGCAGATTCTAGACTACGCCGGATCTCGACTTCACTGCGGTAGGAGACGAAGTTGTACTTCCACGTCGTAAAGGATGCTCGCAAACCATATGTTTTCAACAGCTTCCTGGGTCTGATTTTCCAAGTTTGCCAAGCTCCTACAGACATCCGTCCTCGCCCTGTTTGGTTCAATATAAAATGGTAAAAGATAATTTTCAGTGAAAAAGTATTTTTAATTGATAAGTAATTTTACGATTTCATTCGATTTGTAATAACAAAAAAAAAAAAAGTTTTTTAAGTGTTGTTTGGATAATCGGAAATAGAGATAGAACATTTTTTAATTATTTTATTTTTATCTATTCTTATACATTTTTATATTTTTATGTAACGTAATTATATTATATAACATATGCTATAAATGCTGCTGCCAATGTAAATCAATATGTATCATTAGGACCGACCGTCCCTAGAGCAAGTGGCAAAGAGTTTGGTGGTTGGTTCCCGAGACCCAAGTTCGAATCCTAGTTGATTCACATTTCCAACTAAGTTTATTTCTAAATTAAATAAACGAAGCGGGTAGCGTGCTACCTATATCTCAAAAAAAAAAAAAAAAAAAAAAAAAAAAATCATCAACCTTACTGTGAAAATAAATTCGCGTACTTTCAACTAATTTCTAGTAGCCATGTATTGCTTGAATTGAACGAAATTTAGCTACAGAGGATGCAGAACCAATCATAGAAAATTCTCATAGTTTGAAAAGCAAAGCATTTGCTACCAACCGTTAGCTGCCATGATCATTGTTATTAGTCAAAGCAGTACTACTTTTACTCACAAGACTCTTTTTAAGTTTTTTGGATAATTGAAAGAGCCTAGAGATGACGGAAATCACGAGCATAAGAATTTAATGGCAGTGAGACCTTACATCTCACTTAAGATAGTCATCGGAATATGAATATATGATAATGATACGTACTCCGCAAAACTAAGGTTGATTTTGTATAAGATATATGAGAACTGCATAAAGTTTTATGTGTTCATAAGGTCAAACTAAGCAGGCCTTGCGACAAAGATATGCTTAAGAAGAACGAGAACCAATTGAGCCTTCAACCTAGAACCTGCGGTCATGGGAACTTGCTGCTAAAACTATAGAGATGTATTGACATTAAAATAACATGGTCACATTTTGTGATATCAAATTCTTGGGAATAGCAATTTATTTGGTAGGAGCAAACAATAGTTTGCATGCAAATCTTGGTTAAGACAATCTCTTACTCTCGGTGAGAAAAAGAAGGGTCTCATTGCGGTGGACTTTGAGAAAGAACTTCTTGCTGATTCTAGTCGACTTCATTTGAAGCGCAGTGGTGAGTACCCTAACAAAAACACAACAACATATTTAATCACAAAAATCTTTACATAACAGGACAAGCCAAAAATACACAAAATCTATACCTAACAGAACAAGCCAAAAATACCATAATATATGTGAAAACTAATGTGTATATAATATAGAAGTTGTTGAAACTATTTTCAGATTGTACGGAAAGTGTTACATAATATTGTTATGACGCGCCACTTCCTAAGGGGTCACCCATCCAAATACTATTCTATCCCTAACACACTTAATTCTCTTAATTTCTTAGACCTAACTACCACTCAAAATGTTATAGCCGAGTTAAGAGTTTTAGCCTTATTATATCTCACAAGTAGAACTATTTTAGGGGCGTCACATTCTCCTTCCCTTTAAGCTCTGACGTCCTTCTCAAGCTCAAGCGCACTCACAAGAATTAGGCAATGTGAAATTTGTCTCGTTAGCCTTTCACCAACTTTGTGGAAGTCGCACTCCACCCACAACAGTCATCAGCTTGGACCCGCACTCTTGCTTGCTATATAACCTTGGCTTAATCTAAACTCATCTCACATTTTCGGCTAATGATTAGCTCTGGCCACTTCTAGGAGGTTATCCATTCTAGGACTACTTTAGCCTTAGCACATTTTATTATCTTAACCTCTTAGGCATAGTCAACGCCCAAAATGTTTAGCCGGGTTAAAAAATTTAGATCTATTATATCTCATATATAAATTTATTTTATATCTTGGGGTGCCACAAACGTAGTGTCGTGAATGAAAGGAAGTGTCCTCCAACTTTCACTTAATTAGGTCTATTACCTCTTTTGTGTGTTGCTAAAGAGTCTAAATGAAAGACTTGGACTAGAGTTGTTGTTGAAGCTGTTGCACGACAGGTGTAGCAATGGCACGGTGTGGTCGACCGAGTTTCCGTGTTTGTCATGCTCCGAGATCTTTTTTGTAAAGCTTTTTTAGAAAAAAAAAAAATTCCAATTTCAAAATTAACGCCAGAGAAAAAAAAATGTCCAATTTTTTATGAAACAATTATGACCACAGGATGAATAAATCGTTTCTATCCTCCCGAACAAAATCTTTCTTTTATTTGCACGGCGTATACTGTTACATTCCACAACCAACAATTTTCACTCGCCTAACAACATTCAAATCATGCTGAATAAGCTGTCTTTAACAAAAATAACGCGAATACACAGTACACTAATCATTCTATTATTTAAATATATTATTTTAAAAATCTAAAATTTACAATAAAATCAAAAACTATCTTAAAAACTATTTTCTATACGAAAACTTAACCTTTTGAAAACGAAAACTTAACCTTTCGAAAACCGACTACCACGACGGAGAAAAAATATTTTTACCATAAGTCCATAACCAATGTCGTAGATAATAAACATAAATCTACAACACATTAACCCAAAACAAGCATTCAATTTAACTGAACCACCAGTCTTAATTATTAAAAAATTATCAAATCTATCATGTAAATGAAGAGTCCAAAATTGAATGACCGTTTAGAAATAGAGGATAATTCTTTGAGTCAAGCACGGATTTATTAATATTTCTTTAGATGGTAAATAAAAATTGATATAAAAAATTGTGGCGTTCGATGTATCTCACACTTCCATGGAAAGGCCAGTAATATCCAGGGCAGAAAGTAACGAAGAACACATTATGATAACAAAGAACAAAAAAATTACGACACTAAGAAAAGAAAAGCGTTTGATTAAACGCGCAATAATTACCCAGATGAGGTCAAAATCTTCGAAGATCATGGCACCCTCAGATTTGAGGGCAGTCGCAAATTACCTCAGCCGATTCCCAAAGGAACGCAAAGAAATAACACAATAAAAAGTAATTCATAACCCTACTTGACTGAATTAAAGTACAAAACTCGTATATGCTAGACAGACAGTTCCTTTATTTCCTTCCCTCTTTCAATTTTCTCCTCTCCTTTCTCTTTTGCTCGCGAGCGCCTGGCAAAACAAGCAAAAGAACTTTTAAAAGCCACAAGAAAACCTTGCAATGAAGAGGAAATTGGATAATAAAAGGGGAAAATGCTCAGGGAGTGAAATTTACACTTCTTTTCTTCCCGTCTTTTCCGTTTCCATTGTTCCGCCAATATTTGCATTTCTCTCTTTTTCTCGACATTCACACAAACCTGGAGGCCGATCATAAATGAGAAGACCATGCGGTTAGTTAATAGAGGCAAAAAAACATAGTGTAGTCAAAAACAACTTCATCCTCAGAATGATGAACAAAAAGAGGTGAAACAACGCAATCAGCTCTGCAATTCATGAAGACAACTTGTACAAAGGAAAATGACAAAAAACAAAAGAAAAAAAAAAAAAAAAAAACTCTTCAATGATTATTCGCACAAATATTCAACTTTAGAATGCATATTCAAATTTAAATTTGAACTGTAAATTTAAATTTTAATCCAAATTTTAATTCGAATCTTGGATTTAAATTTGAAGTTAATCCAAATTTTTAATTCAAAGTTTGCATTTAAATTTGAAGTTAAATTCAAATTTAGGTTTAATTTGTAAAGTCAAATTTGAATTGAAATTTTAATTCGGTGTGGATTCAAACATCAATTCAAGTTTCAAATTTTAGCAACCATTTTAAACTCAAATATAGGTTTGGTTATTAACTAAATTTTAATTTTAAATTTCAACTTCAATTTGAAATCAAACTTGGAATTCAATTAAACGGTCTGAATTTGAATTGTGAATTTTCAAATTTGAATCGTGAATTTCCAAGTTTGAATTCAAAATTTGAGTTCAAATTGTGAGTTAAATTTGAATTTAAATGTTTATTCAATTCTGAATTCAAATTCTGAATCAAATTTGAAATTTTTAGTTCGAATGTATTTCAAATTTAAGCACAAATTCTAAACTTAATTTAAATTTTGGATTTAAATATTGGATTTCATCTTGATTGTCCATTTATGTGACTCTCTTTTTAGATTTAAAATGTGAATTCAAAATTAGATATTAATTTGAATGTAAACTTAAAGTTAGGTTTAAGTTCAAATTCATGTTTAATTCAAATTCAGATTTCAATTTGAAGCTCAATTTCTATTCAAATAAAAATGGCAATTAAATATAATTTCTAACATATTTTTAATTTAAACTTTTATAGAAATTCAATAATTAGAAAATTGAAAATCAATCATTTTTATTTCGATTCTTATTTTGAACCAAACGTATAGGGAGAATTCATCATTCCGTGCAGTCCATTCTGATTCTTATTCCAATAACATTTTTCATTTGGAACTACATAAAAGCACACGAAGAGCTTAAACATATATCACTACTCAAAATAGAATGCTAGTACCAGTCAATCAGACAAGAAATTCACCAGTCGCTTCAACTAAAGTTGATTAAAAGAAAAAAGGAAAATTAGTCGGGTAGCTAAGGCTTATATCTAGTGAGGCTACAACACTTCAGTAGCACAGACAACACCTGTGGTTTCACCCTAAATTTGCAGATGGGGCATCTAGATCAACGATCCACACATTTAACATGGTCTAGAATATATGAAGTTTCGAGGATTTAAAGTTATGATTTTTTTAATATCATCCACCTAAAGATCAAGTGATCTTACAATATAAAATTTTACTGCCAGTATATGTTAGCAAAAACATTTAACTATAAAGATCAAGATTAACAAACCTGATTAGAATCCTATCCTCTTTCAAAAAATGGCTGCTCACCGTTCATTTGGCAGCCACTTGTTGTACTTGAAAATGTTTTCAACAAATCATGATTTTTGGATCCTACGAACTTCAAACATTCTAGACCACGTTAACTGGCTTGGATCATTGATTTGGATACCATAGTTTTCAAAGTTGACATGGAAGCACAAGGGCCACAGTGCTTCTAAAAGCACAGGACCCTACCAAAGGTGATAACGAGTACTTGTTTTGTTAAAATTGAAATCGCCTTGTTAATTATAGATGGTGTTTTAGTAAGATTGAGATCACCTAGTTAATTTAGAAGGCATCAAAATAGACTGTGACCTGTATAATACCATGGATCGGCATACTTTTTTTCTCACTTCTTGTGAGTCAAATGAAAAAATGTTAGAAGTTCAGGGGCTAAAATGAAATGTTCTTGAAAGTTCGAGGTCTCAAATGTCGAATTTAAAGTTCAAGGACCAAAATACAACCTACAGTTAGAGTTCAGGGACTAGTAGTGCAATTTACCCTTCTAAATATGATACCAGCCATAACACTTTCCAACAATGATATCCAAGTAGTTTTGGGCCTATTGATCCAGGTCCTCAATGTACATTAAGAAGAATAGACTACTAAACATTTTCTAACTTTTGACAGCTAAATTTTATCATCATTAACCAATACTTCCAAGGTTCCAGCAAAATGCTTCAACATTTTCACCAGTTTAAATGAAAGACTACAGACTTAGTACCATTCTCTTTTTCTTTTCTTTTTTTTCCATATTTTCAAGTGCATTATTATGAGGTTGTTTGCACTGGCTGATCGACTTCTATATTCCTGTTGTTATTGGTTAGCTTGCGATGCTCCCCGACTGGATGCAGAATGGCATTTTAGAAAAAGTGAAAATAGTTATGGCCCAATATATAATTTTTTGTTGTCCAACAAGCTTCGCAAATGTATATATCTTAGGCAATCAGCCCAATAAATGTCATCCTTATTTCCTAGAAATAGACAAATTGCTTCTTTCACACGCTTATAATGCTATAGAGCTTATACTTTATAGTTCAAAGAATGCCATGGAGGAAGAAAGCAACAGAAAAACAAAGAACTATAATTCCTACATACCTCATGCCCAGCACTTCGAAGGGCCTGCAGCGGTTCAACACAATCCTGGCCAATAACAAACAACCCAGACCTTCTATTCTTGTTCAAACTAGGCTTTTCACTCGATCTCCTTTTGGAGAGCACTTCTAGTTGTTGTTGAAGTAACGGGGACACACCAGCCTGAAAGAACCAAAAACTTTTTTAAGTAAATAAAAAAGTCAAGGTGTACAACAGAATTTTCAGATGAAAGAATTAGCTGTATAACAGCACAATAAGTCAAAATTCAGGCTGATTGACTGGCTGCATAAAACTACGGTAGTTAGTTTATAAACTGTCTACCTGAAATGCCAAATAAGAGGAAACAAAGCTAAAAGAATTTGCTTTAGTAAAACAATAGAATATACCGAAATCCAAATTTTACTTCAAAATTTTCCAAACAGGGTTAGTGAAAAGAGAACGATTTAAACAAATAACTTGTTTTGAATGTGAATGTGAATATAATATTTCTAGTCTAATAAAAATAAAATAAAAACTAAACCACCTTTTAGAGTTAGGCAGAACAGTCATGAGAAGAGTTGAAAATAAAAATAAAAAGTTAATGCTCGTATCATAGTCATCACACCCTCTCAACCTCCTTTAATGATTCTACTATTAAAATGTGCACCATTTTTGTAACCATTATTCTTTCATGCAGTTATCAAATAAAAAGATAACCTATTAGCTTAGATAAAAGACAAAATTCTTCGGAGAATAACAGGAAAAGGCATACAAAATAGAACAAAAGGCAAACAGAAAAGACATCTAAACCAACAAAAAGGATCCATACCTAAAATAGTGACAAGGAACCAATTTTTCAGTATGGAATCATGTAAACTAGCAGATTTATTTAGCTAGTAGTAGAAAGACTAACCCCAGCTAAAAAGCGGTGAGAGAATGATTTTGGTTGCAAGGGTCGTGCTAAGCAGTCATTCAGCTCCTGAAATGAAAGCAATATAACTTGTACGGAAAAAAGGAACCATACAGAAAAACATACCCATAATATTGAACTCACGAAGTAAAATGTATCTGAATAGCATTTAGTACTGTATCCAAATAGATAAAATTACTGCAAAACAAACCTGTTGGAGCTTCTTGAGAAGACCGGAAGTGATTTTCTTCTGGTTGTAACTCTTTACTCTTTCTTCCTCATTGTCACTGACCTCCAATGCCACTTCCACAGATTCAGCATTCCTCTCTAACCAGTTCTTCTTGGCACTTTCCTGCATAAAATAAGACAAGTGAAACAGATTCACAATTCCTTTCAAAGCAGTTCTGCTCACCACCACACATGCAAGAGTGAATAACAAATAGAAAGGCCATAAAAAAGGAGAACATAAAATGTAACTAGAGGACATTTCTAAGTTGATGACCTTGCAAACTTAAGTATTATTACAATTATAAAAATTTTGAGTAATGAAGCAAATATACAAATGGAAGAGTTACGAATACTCAAGGAAATAGTTGACTATAATAATTTGACTTAAGCAGCTAATTATCTGTATTGAATGTGGGATTGTGGGTTAGACCGCAACTGCAACCATATTAAGTGCCAAAAAAAAAAAAAAGTTTTGCAGATTTTTGTTTTACCCAATTATAGAAGTTGAACTTGCAAATGAAAGCCCAATAGTTGCATCTTGACCTACGAACAAATTAGATGTACAGGGAAATGCAACAACTGGGAGAGTAAATATAACATCAGGGTAACAGATAAGCTCACCCACCACCAACCACTTGACAAAAAGATTAATTTCTCTACAGTGGGTTAATCTCATCATACCACACAACCTCATGGAATTGCAATGCAACTATGGAACTGAACCAAAAAGTAATAATAGCATCAGTCTCAACCATACACATCCAAATAAGATATATGCAGTTTAAATGCCGTATATCCAACCACATGGATCTCTAATCATGTGGTAGTTACAAATACAAATGACCCCTATAGTCTATTTATTTACTAGTACTCTACATAGCTAATTATCAGTATAATCTCTCAATAAAGATGCAAATGGATCCGTGTTGGTGGAGCTCCGGCCCTGATCCGCCCCAATTGGGGCTGTAAACAGGAGGGCACAAATGGATTCGGGCAGTAAACGGAGCAGTTTTTGTGATCCAAGGCGGAAGAGGATTTGTAAACCCTAATACTTTATTCATATATCAAAAGGTACCATGCCCAAACCTAGCCGCCAAGCCAAGCCCACTCCTCTCTCTCTCGACCTCAAGCCTCTTTTTCCCTCCACTCCAACGCCCGGTGCCGAGGTACTCCCCTTTCCCCCTCCCCTCTGCCGCCCCTCCGCCCCTCTGCTACCCTCCTCCGCGCCCTTTCCCTACTCTCCAATTCATTCATGTCCATGCATTAAGCATTAGCTCATAGTGTGCTACTAGTGTATTCCATTGGTACCCCAAGCAAGTAGAGGGATGTTCCCAGGCCTGGTATTTAGAGGTTACTAAACAACACAACTGCAGAGAAAGAAGTGAACAAACACAAACACAAATTTGTCCAACCTAACATACATGCTTGACCATGAACTTAGTGCCATTTGATTTTCTCATATGCAAAAGAACGCCACAAATTGTTGAAGTTTTCTACATTACAACCTTGGATGTCAAAAATTTACAGCACTTTATCATCATTAAAGAGAACAGCAGCAAGGGCCTGTTTGTTTGCTCATAACTGATTTTCAGTTAAACGTAACTTTTGGTTGAATTGAAGTTTAGGTAAAAAATTATTTTTCCACCACTGCTCGGTTGATAGGAAGTCAATGGCTTTGGAAATATAGTTCTCCATTTTATTTTTTTTTTGTTTTACTGAAAATTTTCACATTAGCACATTACAGGATAAAAAATAGTTACATAATTTTTTATTAATTTTTTCTATCTCTTTCTCTCCCTTAGTTGACTTTCCACCACCCAGGGCGAAGTCAATTATAGCATTTTGGGAAAGTGGAATTAGCGTAAAATTTAATTTTCAGCAAACCAAACAACGGAAGCAGGTATTTATAACAGAAAGCAACTTCACTTTCCTCCACTTGCAGTGAAATAAACATGCCCTAATCCTTTTCCTAAGGCCTATTTGTTTGCCTAGAAGTGAAATTCAAGGAAAATTTTGACTTTCATTTGAACTAAAGTGCAGATGAGAATTACTTTTGCATTGCTATTTTGTTTGATAGGAAGTTAATATACTCGAACACTAACCCAATTCTGTTGTTTGTTTGATAAAAAGTCAATGATGTAAAAACTTAGTTTCTCCGCTTCCTATGTTTCACTGACATTTGCTAAATCCCAATACCAAGATTTTAAGTGCCTATTGGCATGAGCCATGCTCACCGTGTCATACTATGCTGACAAAATATCAACACAAAAAGACTCCCGTGCCGATGGCACAGCTCATCATCCTCTTTTCTTTGATAGCAAGTTGTTATCTCATATATCGCAAAAGATCTGACAAAGATATATAATAAGCACTTAGAACATATTGCTACCAAAGAAAATAAATATTTTATATTATAGTGTATCAGCACATGTCTTTTTATGACTGATACACATCAGCACAACATGGCACAAAGCATACCATGCCATACCGTGCCAGCAAATTCTTGACATGACCCCGTCCACGATACTTAGATTCTTGCCCAATACCTCCTGAAGTAATGGTAAACTTACCTCCTATATGACTTGGTATTGTTGGTAAACTTATCTCTCATATAAATCTATATATAATAAATTCAAGTATGAAAAATAGAAGAAAATAGTATATTTGTATCCCCAGGTATTATAAATCCCAATTTAATCAAAATATGTAATTTGGAAATAGTTAAGTAAAGACGTAATTTGAAACAACTTAATTTTTTTTTTGGTACATAAATTGTGAAACATTCTGAAATTAATTAGTCTCTAAAATTAAGTTGAAAATTTTAGTTAAAAAATCTAAAACAGCACCTTGAACCTTTCGATTATTTAGATTTAAGTGATTTATTTCAAATTAATTTGGAACTTTATTAAAAGTTTAATGATATTATACGTTTTGTAACAAATAAAAATGTTATTTGCGACACTTAAATAGTAAATAAAGTTTGTAATTTTAATTAAATTCCTAATTTAAGATAATATAAAAAAGTAAGAAATCTAATTAGATGGGCTACAAAAAAATCTAAGAGACATGAGTGGGAACAGTGTGAAAAGAAGTATGTTAGTTCATTTCTTTTTGGCTCTTTCCTCTTACCCGTAATTGATTTTGCTGCCAACCAGAGCAAAATCACTTTATGGCGTTTTGGGAAAGTGGATTTATAGGCAAATCTAATATACAATAAACCAAACAACGTAAGGAGGTATTTACAGCTGAAAATAACTTCACCCCCTCAACTTTCAGTGAAATAAACATACCATAAGTGGCTAATGAATCTATACACACACACACACACACACACATATATATATATACACATATATACACACTCACACACATATATATATACATATATAGACACACACACATAAATATGCATACATATATACATACATATGTGTACACATGTGTGTGTGTGTGTGTATATATATATATGCATATATGTATACATATGTATGTATAAACATATATGTATATATATGTATGTATACACATATATGTATATTTATGTATGTATACACATATACGTATATATATGTATGTACACACACACACACACACACACACACACACACACATATTTATAGAGTGCGGCTACTATACTCTTATGAGTACGATCGCCTTCGTACTCATAAGTCGTTTTCGATGACAGAGCTTCCGAATCGACGATCCATACCGTTAAATATTTTCTAGATTATTTAAAACTTCTAGAAATCAAATTTCATAATTTTTCGACATCATTTACCTTACGATCAAAAGCTCACAAAATTGACAATTTTTAATGGCCGGTATGGAATACTTGCTAGTTTAACGGTCGAAAAGAATCGGAATAGGTTGAATTTTTGATAGAAAATTCTATTCACTACCTAGATAAAGATCAATACTCCGATCTTAAATTGAAGGATCCGATCATCCATTTTTAAGACGTCGTTCGATTTTGACCGTTCATTTTATGCCCGCTTGATGGACATTATTATGATTTCAAAAAATTACGAAATTTATTTTCTAGAAGTTTCAAATACTCTAAATCATATTTAANACTAGTAATAATAACTGGGCTTAAGCATTTTGGCCCGGTGGTTGGGCCCAACGAGTTATTGTTGCTAGTGGGCTGGGTCATTACATATATATATATATATATATATATATAGAGTCCGGCTACTATACTCTTATGAGTACGATCGCCCTCATACTCATAAGTTGTTTTCGATGATAGAGCTTCCGAATCGACGATCCATACCATTAAACATTATCTCGAGCATTTAAAACTTGTAGAAATCAAAATTTATAAATTTTCGACATCATTTACCTTATAATCAAAAGGTTACAAAATTGACAATTTTTAACGATCGGTATGGGATACTTGCTAGTTTAACGGTGTAAAAAAATCGGAATCAGTTGAATTTTTTATAGAAAATTCTATTCACTACCTAAATAAAGATCAATAACTCCGATCTTAAATTGAAGAATCCGATCATCCATTTTGAGGACGTCGTTCAAATTTGACCATTCATTTTATGCCCGCTTGATGGACTTTATTATGATTTCGAAAAATTACGAAATTTATTCTTTAGAAGTTTTAAATATTCTAGATCATATTTAACAGAGTGGATCATCGATTTTGCAGCTTTATCATCGAAAGTAACTTATGAGTACGAAGGGCCCAATGCTCATAAGAGTATAGTAGCCCTACTATATATATACTATATATATATATATATATAGTAGCCCTACTATATATATATATATATATATAGGGGGAGAGAGAGAGAGTCCGGCAACTATACTATGATGACTACGATCGCCTTTGTACTCATAAGTCATTTTCGATGATAGAGCTTCCAAATCGATAATCCATACCACTAAACATGATTTAGAGCATTTGAAACTTCTAGAAACCAAATTTCTTAATTTTTCGACATTATTTACCTTACGATCAAAAGATCTCATAATTGACAGTTTTTAATAGAAGGTATGGGATGCTTGTTCATTTAACAGGATAAAAGAATCGTAATCGATTGAATTTTTTATAGAAAATTCTATGGACTATCTAGAAGAAGATCAATAACTCCTATCTTTTTTAGTTTCTAGGTGCTTCAAATGTTCTAGATCATGTTTAACAGTATGGATCGTCGATCGGGATCTCTATGATCGAAAACGACTTATAAATATGGAAATCTCTGTACTCATAAGAGTATAATAGGGCTATAACACTCTTATGAGTACGGAGGCCTACGTACTCATAAAGTTATTTTCGATGATAGAGATTCCGAATTGAAGATCCATACCATTAAACATGATCTAGAGCATTTGAAGTATCTAGAAACCGAATTTTATAATTTTTTGAATTTATAATAAAGTCTATCAAGCGGCTATAAATTAACGGTCAAAATTGAACGATCTCCTAAAAACAGGGATAGGGTTCTTAAATTCAAGATCAGAGTTATTGATCTTGATTTATATAGTGAATAGAATTTTCTATCAAAAATTCAACCAATTTCGATTCTTCTACACCGTTAACTAGGAAACGTCCCATACTGACCGTTAAAAATGTGAATTTTACATTTTTAAGGCCCTTTGATCGTAAGGTATATAATGTCAAAAAATTATAAAATTCAATTTCTAAAATGTTTAAATGCACTAAATTATATTTAACGATATGGATCGTCGATTCAGAAGCTTCAACATCGAAAATGATTTATGAGTACGAAGGCGATCGTACACATAATAGTATAGTTGCCGCACTCATATATATATATATATATATATATATATATATATATATATATATGAGAGAAAGAGAGAAAGAGAGAAAGAGTCCGGCCATGGTGCTTTTAAAAGCACTAAGCACTTGGTGCTTGTAAGTTTTCTACCGTTAGATCTACCTCTTTGACCATTTCCACCCGTTAGATCATACTATTCAACCAACTACCCACTCAACCCTAGGGGACCACTATCATCCTAACCGCACATCTCTTAATTTAAAGGCCTAAAACCTACAAGCACCAATGATTTGGTACTTTTAAAAGCCTAGGAGCTCAATTCTATATGTATATATATTGCTTTTCTCACTAGCTAAAGAGATATTAAACAAACAACAAAGGTACTTGCCTGCGAGTTTTTCCTTATGATCTTGTCAATTCGGCGAGCAAGAGATAGTCGCTTCATTACTTCAGGCATGTAAGCATCATCTATAGGAAATTGACGAAGTGTTTCCTGCAATATTATAAAATCAAATGAACTATGAAATATCTTTATCCATTATCAGGATAATTGAAAGTAATCAGTGAAGTGGAGCCACAAGTGATAACCGTATATAGTATACATGTAAAACAAACAAAAGCAGCTCTGAACAGTTCACTCTATGAATTGGCTCAGCAATCACAAATATTTATTCTCACAACTGCATCATTAGACCAAAATTCACACAATTGCATTATTAGACCATCAAATATAGGCATTACTTATGTACCATGTCTTAGGAGGTCATCAAAAAAAATCAAAGAAATTATAGTCATCCAATATAAAAATGTTTATGGCTGTTGTTATCAATGAATGCCGGATAGATGGGCAAGTTCACTGGCCAAGCCATTAAATAATAAAAAGAAACCAATAGAAGCCATTAATGAAGGGTACATTATGGTTTAGCAATGAAAATTAACTTACCTTTGATAATGACTTGCATAGAGAATAGAATTTGGTTTTGTCACTGGGAGAGATTAGTGCAATGCAGCAGCCATCAGCAGAAGCACGTGCTGTCCTTCCACTTCTATGGATATAAACCTTTGAAAAATGTGAATATCAAATTAAAGAGATTCAGAGTACTTGATTTAAATGCATTATAAACCACTTACTTCTGCTGAGTGCGGCAATTGATAATGAACAACAGTTCGGACATGAGGAATGTCGAGGCCCCTCGCAGCAACATCAGTAGCCACTAAGACTCCATTCTCATTTCCACGGAAACGATCAATAGCCTGATTAAGTATACGAAATGATTAGAGCATTAAAGTTATAAAGATAGTAATTAAAAAAAAAAGACTAAATTAAGTAGCTACAACACTCTTACATCAATGAGTGAGAAAATGCAAAATGGATGGCTGCTAGCAAAACAGAAGAATTTATATCCCGCTTCAATGATTTTTAACTAGGAATTTCAAACAATTCAAAGTAAATTTTGTGTTCACATATTCTATTAACATCTTGAACACCTACTTTAAGATGCAATTCATATCAATACCTTTAGGCTTTAGCTAGTACATTTCTGTCAAATTGCCAATGAAATTCTATTAAGATCTTATTAGATGTAAAAGAGAGCTCGAATAAACTCAAAAAAAAGATGTAAGAAAACTACTAGCAATCTTGAAGTATCAAATTCAAGCTAGACCATCAAATAGAAATTCCTAGGGCAGGAGTTACATGTATAATTTATTTTTACAAATTACAACAAATATTTCCATATACAAAGTAAAGGGACAGTTCACATTTTATGAGTTTACGCATACTATTCATCACTTCAAATTAGTGTCCTGTTGCTGCTTATGAAAGGATATATTAGCAAGATTATGATCACACATGGCATATATACTATCACCTTCCAAATTCTTGCAAGTCCAATCACCAAGACCCTAAATGCAATAAATAAATGCTTCAATATTTAAGTCCTGTTGCCATAAAAAAGAGCAAGCTAGCCAAAGAGGTTTCCATTGGTTAGAAGGTCATGTGACTCATATATGTCCTAATAATATCCACATACCAAAATGAAAGTAGTCATGCCCAGGAACTCAAACCAGACCTAACATGGAATCAGATCTAAATAAGAAGTATCAAAATTTAGAATCTACTTGTACCAGGAACGAGTATAAATAATAGGTCTAAATCATGGATTGAATTGCTCCATCATGCCCTGGTTAGCCATCAGCAGAATAATAACTAAATAACTCCCAACAATGACAATTGAGAAGTAAATCCTCTACGCAAAATGACATACAAGTAGTGATCGATCACCTTTAAGCGCGCTCTTTGCTGCATTTGGGCATGAAGAGTCCAAGAAGTAATGTCAAGAATGCGCAGCAAGGAAGAAATGTGACGTAAAGCTGCGATCGATGTGCAGAAGACCATTGTACGACCTTGGCCATGAACACTTAACATATAATACAAATATGCATCTTTATCCTCTTCGCCACACCTATAAATGTCAGCAAATAGTAGCAATGGCTAGTCTTAAGTTTTTTTAAAAAAGTACATGCAACAGCAAGTAGCTAAATAAAAGTAACAGCAAATGTTCAAATTAATACAGGCCTCAAGGGTTGATGCACCATAATTTTCGAAAATAGATATATCAAGTTCTTTCTTTAAAACGGTTAAGCCCGTTCTATTCAACATAGATAAACTAGTTTCAATACCAACCAGATAAATCAGCTTGGACACAGCAATTTCGTCTCAAAAGAAGATAGATACAATACATGCATTAATTTCGGCTCATAAGTCCCATAATTGCTTGAGCTTCTTAAATAACTGATAACTCAGCATTCCCTGCATAAATGCAGAATACTTGTACTATTCTAAGAAATACTGAATAACGATTTTACATTCAAAGCAGTGTTTGAAAAGGCGCAAGGCGCAAAAAGGCGCAAAGGCCTTATGGAGCCTAGGCACGAGGCGCACCGCGAGGCGCGCCTCAAGAAGGTAAGGCGCATATCTAATAAAAATAAAACACTCTTAACAAGCCTATTTTAAATGGATGTTTTATGTTAAAAAATTCTAAAATAGTAATACAAAAACAAAATAACCATAAAAAAGTAAAGAAATCGCATGCATAAATGTTCTCAGCCTAAAAATAAAAAAACTATGTTTCAACTTAAAAGTGCTTGCTGCTTCTTGCTTCTTGCCGCTACTACTTATTGCCATTGGGGGGTGGAAAACAGAACGACCAAGAGAAAAGGAAAAGAAAACGTCCAAATTAGGAAATTTTTTTAAAAAAATTTCTTAACACTTTAAAATATATTGAAGGAACTCAAAACCGAAAACCCAAACCCTTGACACATTAAGCGTAAATATCACAAGGCGCGTCTGAGGCGTGTGCCTTAGTCCTTAAGGCACTAAGACTCGCGCCTCGCGTCTAGACGCTGAGGCGCGCCTTTTCAAACACAGATTCAAAGAGAAAACAGAAAGGACATGCCACTGCAAGAAACACACAGTCACTAGTTCATGTTCCAAAGAGCTATTTGAATGCTCAAGGATCACAAGACTTGTTTTTCAGCTTATATATCTTGTAGGATAAAAAGTAACACTATTTGGGCAAAACATAGAAGTACGGGATGCATGTATGTTCTCAAGGAAAAGAAAAACAAAAAGCCCTAGAATATAGAGCCACAGCTGTAATATGAACTAAAACAGATGATGATCTAATTTGGTACAATATTCAAAGAACTGAGATTAGAGATAGCCTCAGAGCCTACTTTGAAGTACAAACAGTCCCCAAAAACCATTTCTTTTTCTTTTTTCTTTTTTCCTTCGGTGATTGACACTCCCTCAACTTTGATTCGAGTTACTTTCATTAGTTGGTTTAAGTGTTCCTGTAAAGACTAACAACATTTTAGATATTAGCCACAAACTGTGAAAAAGAAACCTACGGATCTATTTTGCCGCAAAATCGGTTAGAACCATTAAATATTGACAGGACTTCGACTCAACCAACAACTTGAATGAAAAGAAGCACAAGTTGAGGAAGCGTCAATCAAAATTGTAGGGGTCTATTACAAAACCTTAACAGTTAGGGTGGTCTCCACAACATCTTTCACTATATTATCCACTGACATAGGAAAAGTCATTCTATAAAAGTCATTAATGTTAGAAGGCACTTCGAGAATAGGAAAGGAACAAGGGATTGCGAGGTAAAGATTACTCAATGAAGGATTGTTCAAGTTTATTAGCCACAATCGCAGCATTCGTCAAATCAACAATTGCAGCATCAGGTCTCATTCCAGCTCGCTCCGAAAGCGTTTCTATGGAACTCAAACTGCCTGGCATGGACAACTTTGAAGTAGATAAGCCACGTTTAAGCTTTTTACGGAAATTATCAGATAACGCAATCGTAGCAGAGAACACAAATGTTTGCCTTTTCTTCCGTTGCAAAATTGGCATGGTTTCACAATTTGGAGTACTTTGTACGGATTGTTTGCCAGAGCTGTTAATCACTGGGAGCATGTCGATGATAGATTGTAATTCATGAAAATGACCATATTCTATCATTCTATCAGCCTCATCCAGCACTAAGAAAGACAATGAGTGCAGCTGCATCAAACAAGTAGAAAAAGAGTTAATAAGAATTTTTAATGTTTGTACAAAATGCCTATTAAATAATTGGTTGTTTGCATACATATCTCCTTGGTAATTGCATGCTTGCACTAAAAACCTTTATTATTAGTGTGTGCACCCCAGCAGGGGCAAGTGTGTGCAAAAACAACTACTGCATACGAAAATAGTGTGAATACAAATAATTATGGTTTTCAGAGCCACGAAGACAAATCCTAATTTTGCAAGGGTATTTGCAATATTTCATGTATGTTACATTAGCAATTAGCTTCAAAACCCATCACATAATACTGCAATAGAAAGTTCCGAGTATTATAGCGAAGAGAAATTGATTCCATTGAATTTTTGAAGCCTACAGGTATCCTAGAACATTACAAGTCAACAACTTGAAGTGAAGGATAGACATTCTCAAAATTTATGAAATTTGTTGCAAGTTCAAATGCACTCATCTTAAACAATTCAACAATGCTAGATAGACATAAGTGATGGTAGAATCAAATAATCCAACTGCTTTTGTGTGCAGTAGAAACAGAAGCACAAAATTAGCTTCTACTTTTGTTGCTCGAAAGCTCATTTCAATTTCCCAACACAGCAGGAGGTCCAAACCTTTCAATTTGCCAAACGTTTTACAATAAGTAGCTATAATTGAAAGGCAGAAGCAGAAGCAGAAGCAGAAGCAAAAGCAAAGACCAAACTGACTCATAGTATGTCAATCACCTTGTACCATGGCTACATTTTTAAAAGCCTAATACACTCAAATGCCCTAATTGTCTGCCACAAGAAACATTAATGCAACTAATAATGAAGAATAACATGAAAACTTATCGCTCATGCTGACACACTGACCTCAGTAAGGTGTTGATCTCCTGCTGACATCAGCTCCCACAGTCTCCCTGGAGTTCCAACAATAATCTCAGGCCTTCTTTTCAAAAGCCTTTCTTGCTTTTCCATAGACATACCACCAACAATTGGAACAACTTGAACGTCAAGAAACTTGGCTGCTTCGATAAGATGATCACAAACCTAGAATAAGATATTTCAGACAATAATGGTTGTAGACGTAATTGATACATCTTCAGAAATTTAAATTCTATATGTGCATATTACTATTGTTAACATGCAATATCTAATAAGAAAGATTTAATGAATCAAGTCGACAAAAAAAAGTTGAGTGCAACCTAAAATGGCAAAATGGCTCTTAAGTTACATAATACATATTCTTCTTGCAAATGGGGTCCAAATATGAACAGATTTCACCTGGTTCATAAATGCAAACTTTACACTAGTGTTCTAAAAGAAAGAGATAAGCCAAAAGAAAAGGATAGTTCTGTCAAATGTGCAACATATTGTTGCAAATTCTTTTGATGTTCAAATTTTCTGAATTATCCGTGAATCTCAATGACCAAGAAAAAAATTGGCAATTGGTGTGGGAAAGAACCATAGAATATCTGGAATTACCGAGTTTTGTTGAATTATTCATTCAATTTTCAAATAAGTCGTATATGTATCACGATCAAGGATATTTGAGATTTTTTGCTTAATGCGGATTACCTGGAGAAATAGCAATAGAGCTTTTCCAAACATTTGTAGAGATATCTTCTGAAACATTTTTCAAATCCAAAAGTTCAGTATCTTCCTACGAATTAGTGAATCAGGCAGGGTTCTTTTGTGCCATACTCCCAGGAAAAGCTCGAACGACCTTCGTGGCAGAAGTATTTACTGGTTCCCTAGGAAAATATGTTGGTCTTGCAAAAACAATTAGGGGGTTTCAACTGATCCTTTCCGGAGAATTAGATGGTCTGCCCGAGCAGGCCTTTTATTTGGTGGGTAACATCGATGAAGCTGAAGCGTCTAGATTCCTTAATTTCCTTCCATAGGTTAGTTAGTCTTCTAATCAAGTTAATAACGTTTTAAACCAGGATTTGTAGTTTATATTCACAAACCTTGTTGTTTGCGAGGCTTTCAAATCCTATCATTGTGTAGTAAAGCACATAGAATGGAGTGACCAGTAAATAAAAAAACAAAGATTCACACTAGGAAACTAGGATCAATTTGTTAATGAACCTTTATAGATATTTAGGCAAGCAATATGATAACAGATACAGTGACTATTTAGTATTTAGTATAGAGATGAAATGATGAGCCACCAAAAGCTAATCAGCTAAGAATTGGCCAGCCCCACCTAGCATGGTTGGATGTAAATCCTTGATTACACATTCTGTTTGATACATTTACCCATTTTATACTCGTACTTGTCAGGCCTCCATTTCTATAGCTCAGATATCAAATTACGCAGAAAATTACAAAAAAAAAATCTTATATCATGACCACAGAACTTTATTCCCATGATTCATTGTATGCTAGGTTTACACAAACACATATAGGGGAAACAACATGTGACATGATACGACTCAGAGCGAGCAAGTCACCAACTTTGCAAAAACAAGGACACCAGGATAGCAAGGACACAACCATATAAATGAAATAGATTATATGGAAGCAATTAGAAGTGAGGGGTATCAACCAAAATAAATAAATAAATAAATAAATATATATATATATATATATATATTGAAGTTGGAGGATCCATTCCAAAATGGCCTATTGTTGAGGGGCCTCCATATATTTTCACCTTTTATTTAACTTAAGAGAGAGAATAACGAGACTTATTTGAAGAGAATAAAAGAAAAGATAAGGAGAAAGGTTAGATGATATGTACTCAATTTTTTTCAAAATTACGTCATACATTAAGAGCATATTTGGTTTATGAGTGGAATCGAAATTGGAAATGGTATTGGATTGCATTGGAACGGGAAATGGAACGACGAATTATCGAAAAATATTTGGTTCATTATTGGAATGGAAATTGGAATGGACATGTAGAATTTTAAGAAAGGGTTTTGGTTAAGAGAGAGGAGAGTGATGAAGGGAGAGGAGGGGGAAGTGTTCGTAAGAGAGAGTTCTAAGTGGTTTACCAGGAATGGGCCAATCCGGGATTCAAAACCGGATCGAACCATAAATGCATTCAGTCATTCCTACCAAACAAACAACAACTATCGGACAATAAATCTCATTATGATTCCATAGTCTAAAATAGGTGAATCAAACAAGCCCTAAAATTACATGAATACAATGATAATCTTCAAAAGATTTACATGGGATTAAAGAATCAAATATGAGAATGAGAAATTGGATTGACCTTATAAACGAGCACTAGAGAAACTTTATGTCTGAGCCCTCATCATTCTTCCCTTAATTTCATTAATTATGATCCATGCAATTGGGATTTGATCATAAAACTAAGAGGCAATTGGGAAGGAAATCATAATATCACTATTTCTCACTTGGATGCCTTCTTTCATTATTTCCCTATTTGTAAGTTCCGAAAGTGGGATAGAACAAGAGAAAGAGATGCCTTCTTTCATTATTTCCCTATTTGTAAGTTCCGAAAGTGGGATAGAACAAGAGAAAGAGAGAAATTATCACGAGAAATGGGAACAGAGGAAGGAGGACTTGAGGGCTTATGGTCCACTATTTTCTCTTAAAGTCATTGTCGCACAGCGGAAACACATTAGTGCAGCATCCCAGCATGGTACATGCCAGATACACGTCCAATGCAGGATATGAGGCACCCCGAGCGGCGTCTTTGTTCCCTACTCCCTTGGATTTTATAAGGCTGAAATCTGAGACCTTTTGTTGGCCATCAACCAAATTAAAACATAATTATCTTATCAATTAACAGCATGTAAATATTTACACATTTATTTATTAGGAATTTTATCTCCTGAAACAATACCCTTATTAATTTAATGCCTTTGTTCTCATGTATCAAAACTACGTAACCTCATAAGTTCTTCCTATTAAGTACCTAGAATTATAGAAGCCCAACTAATGAGAATGAAGGACTCCCATTTATAATACGTTTCAAATAGTCACAGTATTCAAAACTTGTTGACATTTATTTCATGTCTGTAACAACCCACTCGGGAGAAAAAAGACGTAAGTGGACATAAGTACAAAATAATGATAACATAAGGTTACAACTATAGACAACAAATGAGCATAAATTAGTATTACATGATTTGTCAATTAAGCCAAATCCACTAGGTCAATTAAATCAAATTTTATGCTTTCTAAACACTAATTACATGACAAGAAAATCTTGTTATCAAGTGAGTCACAAGTACCTTCAAACACCAAGTTACATAGTAACAAATATTAAAAACCTCGATATCAAATGAGTTACAGGTACCTGCAATGCAAGCTCTCTCGTAGGAGTCACAATAAGAGCTCGAAGTGGGCCCCCCTTAAATCTTTCCTCAGCCGATTTTGCATCTTCTTGGACTGATCTTGCAACTTTTTCTCGTTCATCGAGAAAGCGTTGTAGAATAGGAAGCCCAAAGGCAAGCGTTTTACCAGAACCTGTCTCAGCCGCACCAATGACATCCTGCAGGGATAGGACAGTGAGAAACACTGTAAGAACCACTAGCCAACAAATGGTTTTGTTTCTTTTTTCAATGTGTTATACTCCTAATCCATAATTGTTAGTTATTACAGGATGCAGACAAGGATACGCTTTTTCTTTTAGAAGAAATTATTCACCAGACGTCATCCACCATGCTAGCCATCAAGCGCACAGTTGATATTCCCTCAATCCCATTCCCATTTTAAATCTCGACCGCCGAGTGTGTTGCATGCTCAACTAGATTTAAAATTTATTCTCTTTAAATGCTGTGGTGATTGAAAGAAGAGGTGGAAGAGAATGCCAATCACTCGGCAGTCCATAGATAAAGTGATGGACAGGTGCAGAATTAATTATTTCTGTGTGAGAGAGGGAAACAGGATGAAGCAGGTACACAAAATTGGGAATTTCCAGTCATTAACCAAACGACCAGGCATCCATATGTAGCTTTTCCTAGTGAACTCTATAATTACTCAAATAACTGGCTTCATTCTACAAGAGCAAGGCATTCCCCATCAACTCTTCTATGACCAGAAAAATGAGCAAGAAAATGGTGAGTTATAGCAAATTTGTGAACAATGAGCCACAGAACTTGAAAGGGAAAACAAAGGGATAGATGAGACCATATAGCAAGAGACCAACCTTCCCTTGATGAGCAGCAGCAGGAATGCAGGCCTTCTGGATGGGTGTCGGTTCGCTGAATCCAAGCCTACGAATCGATTTAATCAGAAGAGGATGGAGCCTCAACTCTTTCCATGCATAAACTTCATCCTCTCTGAGAAGCAGCTCCTCACGAACATCACCTTTCATATCATTACGCACCTCTAGCAACAGTTTAGCTTAAACTACATTAATAATTGCTGATTTGTAAATAATATGGTTCGTAACTGAGCAATGCAAGAGATGCATCAAATTGACTGATACATGAATTCATTAAATATCCATGAGAATACTAGAAAATTGCTTCATGGAAAGGCAGTACCGACGAGTCCTTTTAATATCAGAATATTTACTACAGAGATTATAACAACGAAAAGAATAAATTTTGTATATATATCTATGTCTATGAACCGTGAACCGAAAACCCTAGACCTGGGATACACATAGTAGGGAGTAGCAGCATCAATACTACACAATAAGAAACAAGATAAACAACAACAGGGATTAACAGATATACCTTCTACTTTACCCTCCTCCACAAGCCCATCTTTGTTCTCTCCATTCTCACTGGCCTCCACCTGATTACTCTTCTTCTTATTTCTGCTATTCTTCTTCTTCTTCTTCTTCATCGGTCGCTTCTTCTCCGTCTCCTTCTCCCCTCCGTCATCGTCTTCGACAGCAGAGGACTCGCTTTCGCCTCCTCGCTTCCTCTTCTTCGGCTCGAAAGAAGAAGAGGCGTTCTTCTTATCCCTCTTCTTGTTCTTCTTGTTCTCCTCTCCGCCCAATGGCTCAAAGGCTCCCCCAATGAACGCATACTGCGACTCGTCGATCTCTTCCAAGGAAACAAAACCTGTCCAGATTACGAGCGACAAAGGGAGAAAGAAATTAAGGGGAAAAAAGACGGGAGAAGCGAAGGATTGGAGGAGATGAGGAGGAGGGAATACTGAAGATGTTACCTCCTTCTTTGCCTCTGGCGAGGACGAGGAAGGGGTCGTCGGAAGGCGGCGGAAGAGGCCGTGATGGGTCGGCCATCAAGAAAGAGGAGAGGGGGGTGATGGCGGTACAACGGTCCGTGCCGACCGCCGGGAAGTAGAAACGCGGCTATTAAACTTCCAATTGCAACCTAGGGCTTGTTTGTTCGGCTGAGAGTGGACCGGTGTAAAGCCGTTTCGGCCGTGAATAATCAACCTACTGTTTGATTCGAAACAGCGTAAGAATCTAAGTCAATTACTATAAAAAAAAATATTAAAAAATCATATAATAATATAATTGAAGATAATAATATTATTTATATTTAAATATATTTAATTATTGTACTAATTACTCTTTTGTTTAGTTTATATTTAAGGGATTTATTTTATAGATAGATAGATAGATACTACACTGTACTTATAGATTTTTTATACTTTTCATATTGTACTTTTTTTTTCTAAAAATACTATTCAACTGTCTTTTTTTATTGTCCATCCCTACACTATAAATAATAAATCTATAACTTTGAGCGAAAACTATTAAAAACTATTAATTAAAAGTTGCAGAGTAATTAATATTCAACTTATTTTCAAACAAAAAATATATAAAATATATAAAATAATAAAAGAATAATTAAAAATAACTTTATAGAAGATTTGAGTGGATCTATCGTAAATATTTGTTCTATATTTTTTTCCTATTTAGACGACACCTCCTAATAAAGTTGTTAGATTTTATTTAAAATAACAAATTTATTAACGGTTATATAGAGTTTGGTAAAAGAATAAGTGATATTTATGAGAAAAAATACAAGATAAAAAATAAATTTAAAATACAATATAAAAATTGGTAAATATAATAATACAATAATATCGTTGAAAAATATTAATATAATATATTAAATAAAAATAATATTAAATTACAGTGCAATGAGGCGTAATTAAGCCTAGACTCTTTTTTACATAGTTCTTGGGAACAAGGATGAGATTCATTGAACTAATTTGATGTTAGTAATATATAAATTAAATAAATTATATAAATATAAAATATATGTATTTAATATATTATCGAGCTGAACACGAACAAACTGATTCTAACTCGTGTTTGAGCTCATATATTCTGCTTGTTTGTTAAGAAATTTTCATTCAGGGTTAAAGTGGGGTTAAAGTTTTTTTGTGTTTGGTTGGGGGTTGGATTTAGTCCAGAATAATAAAAAATAGTGTTTGGTTGGGTAGGTGGGATAAGAAGATAATGATTGATAAAGAAGAATAATGATTGGTTGGAGTAGGTGTGATAAGAAAGATAATGGGTTATTATGAATAAAAAATAGTGTTTGTTTGGAGTTTGGTGGGGTTAGGTGGGGTTAGCTAACCCGAAATAATTTATTTGAGGTCGGATTAGGTGGGATTAGGTAATCCCACCTATTTTTTAAGGTGTTTGGGAATAAAATGGGGGTTAAGGGGTTATTCCACCCTTTAACCCCCAACTAAACCAGGGCTAAGAAATTTTCATTCTGTTCGCCTAGTGCACAAAACGAGCTTATTTCGAGCCGAAGAAGCAGTGGCTCGCCGTCAGCTTGATTGCCACCCTATCCGCCATCTTCCGTCCGCCCGCTCACTCTCTCTCCTCATCTGTCCCCATAACTCGGAGAAAGAAAGAGAGAAGAGAGAGAGTGAGGAAGGAGATGAGGCGACGGGCGGCGGCGGCGGCGCTTCCTCTCGCCCTCGCGATTGCGGCGGCGGCGGCGATCCCGACGNAAAGAAAGAGAGAAGAGAGAGAGTGAGGAAGGAGATGAGGCGACGGGCGGCGGCGGCGGCGCTTCCTCTCGCCCTCGCGATTGCGGCGGCGGCGGCGGTCCCTTCGAGCCGGTGACGTCGCCGATCGACGGCTCCGGGTTCCGCGGCCTCGCCGTCGACCTGCCGGATTCGGACCCCAGAATTCGCCGCCGGGCGCGCGGGTTCGAGCCCGAGCAGATATCCGTCTCCCTCTCCGCGTCCCCAGATTCCGTCTGGATCTCTTGGGTCACCGGTCAAATCTAATCTCTTCCCACATACCCCCCTCCTCCTAAGTAGGTTTCCTTGTGAAATTGATTGTAGTGAGAAGGGGCAAATGCATGGAACTTTTGATATTTGTCCTGCACAGATTGTGTCGTCATGTAGTGTTTGACTGAATACTTCTCAGGTGATTAGATGGATTGAACACTAAATTGGTCGACAAGGAGCATTTGCATAATAATTAGTTCGTTAGTGTCCCTTTCACCTGAGCCGAACCAAACCTGCTCTTTATTATCATCGGACGACAACGAGTTATTTGCATGTAAAAGTACATGGTTTAAACATAGGTTATGCACTACGATTTCAAGGTAAATTTTACAGGTTTTTTCTTTCTTTGGAAAGCTATTTATCGTTTTAGAATACTCATAGAAACTCATTCGTACCCGAGCCCTTCATGATTTCATGGATAATAATACTGTAGGCTCACAAGATAGTTGTAAAGTTGTTTTTACAGGGAATGCATTCTCCACATTTTGCATGAAATAATCTTTTGCGACTCAGAATTTAATTAGTTCCCTATTGTTTTTACTAACTTTTTGCTTGTCATACATTTTCTGCATTTTCAGGGGACTTCCAAATCGGAGAAGGCATAAAGCCGTTGGACCCGACGGCTGTAGCAAGTATCGTGCGTTATGGAACAATAAGGAATCCTTTGATTCATAAGGCTGTGGGTTATTCGCTTGTCTACAACCAACTCTATCCATTTGAAGGCCTTCAAAACTACAGTTCTGGAATAATCCATCACGTACGTCTCACAGGTATGTTGTCCGCATAATACATTTTGACTTTTACATTGCGATGCTTGTTTGGAGTTGCTCTAATATATTTATGTGGAATCTATTTTGTTTAATGTGTTACAATATTGCCCAATGGTTCAATAAGATTTTTTGGAAGATACTACAGTTCTAAATACCAGTAGGCGATATTTCTAGCAAAAGGTATATTTTTTTTCCTTTTAATCGTTATAGGCTTCACTTAATGAATGCCGTGAGGCTCATGGCTGAGGCTATATTATGTGAAACAAGTGTTGTGCAAGTTGCATCAATTTCAATGTATTGCTACAGATGTTAGAATCATATGATAACGTCCAGGTTATCTTTTAGCATGTGGGGAAAAGGGATACAATTCTTCTATGCTTGTATAAATAACATAGCTTCAGATATGAAAGTTAAGTGTAGTGATTTCTCTTAGACACAATATCTTTTTGAGAGTATATTTTGGTTATACAATGTCAGTCTCTGCCAAGGATGTTGTCATCTTTTGTATTTTCAATGAGACTCATCACTCTGCCTCTTCTCCATTTACTGATTGGATGATTTTCAAGTGATTCTTAAGGCTGAATATCATTCCTAAGGGAAAAACAAGTTATCTTGGTCGCAATTGCAGTAGAGGTGTATGCAGGCTCAGGAAACGAAGAGAACATTTTCTCTTTTAACCTTTCCTTTTAACATGCCTTTTCTTTTCTGCAGGGCTTAAACCTGGCACGCTGTACCATTATCGATGTGGTGATCCTTCTATACCGGCCATGAGTGATCTCCATTCTTTTAGAACAATGCCAGCTATAGGCCCCGAAGCTTACCCTAAACGGATTGCTGTGGTTGGAGATCTAGGCCTCACGTACAATACTACATCAACAATTGACCATATGAGAAGTAACAAGCCTGATCTTGTTTTCTTGATCGGTGACGTATCTTATGCAGATTTATATTTGACAAATGGAACCGGCTCAGACTGCTACCATTGTAGTTTTAACAATACTCCAATACATGAAACCTATCAACCTCGGTGGGACTATTGGGGAAGGTTAGCATTTGTTTAGACTAATCACAAGTCTGGTCCCCGAAGCTTGATGCAATTTCAATATCATCGTCTGTTTCATTTCTATCAATTTTAATTCTTGAAGTTTGTTATGCACAACAATTTAGCCGCTTTTTGTCTGGTAGCTAAAAGGCGACTCATAGGTACCACACAATTAAATTGGAACTCTGAGGATGAAATTGCAACTGAAGTCACATTTTAAGATTTTAACTTTTAACTGCAGGTTGAGCTTTAGCGCTAAAATTGAAACTCTGTGGATGAAAAATCGATAATGGGTCAAACTTTTGGGACTAAATTGTTACAATTGAAGCTGTGAGGACGAAGCCTGGGTTAAACTTCATGAGCTGATTTTGAAATTGATCCGAGTTATTTGCTAAATATGTTATTTCCTTCTGACAGGACAGGACTGTGGATGAATTTCTCTCTGTTATTTTTCTGCTTTTGGTGATCTCGACACATTACCTCATGCGTATTGTTTCGTGCTTCAATATCGGAGAAAAATACTTGACCTTTTCTTTTCAGGTTCATGGAGCCTCTTCTATCGGAAGTCCCAATAATGGTGGTGGAAGGAAACCATGAGATTGAAGCACAAGTTGAGGGCAAGACATTTGAAGCGTACAGATCTAGATTTGCATTTCCGTCTAATGAGAGTAGATCATTTTCTACATTTTATTACTCTTTCAATGCTGGGGGAATACATTTTATAATGCTTGGCGCGTATATTTCCTTCAATCGCTCAGGTGACATGCTTAAGAATTTTGTTAGTTTCTTTCCTGTTTAAAAAATAAGATGCTAGATTGCTAGCTATTCAGTTACAAAAGTTTTTTTTTTTTTTTCCTGAACTAGTTGTGTAGTGAGTGTGAGGAATTGTTTCTGAAAGGACTAACATAGTTGGTAAAGCCTTTTATGGCTGGAGCTGCATCCTTTATTCATCAAGCTTTCATTATGTAGTATGTATTGAAAAAAAATCTACTCTTTTGATTTCACAACTCCACTGCTTTTGCAACTCTTTTATTTCTTTCTTTATTTATTTTAATAATGCCAGCACATTGGTCATGCGCAAATTTTGGTTGCTGATGACCAAGACTTCCATTTCGTTTACCATAGTCTTTTATCTCTTCAGGTGAGCAGTATAAATGGCTGGAAAGAGACTTGGCAAATGTAGACAGAAGTGTGACACCCTGGTTGATAGCCACTTGGCATCCACCTTGGTATAGCACATACAAATCTCATTATAAGGAAGCGGAGTGTATGAGGCTGGAGATGGAAGAGCTTCTCTATTCGTATGGCGTTGACATCATTTTCAATGGTCATGTAAGTTCCCAGCCCTGTACTTGTTCCCATTTGATTATTTTTGCTCTCGCAAACTTGAACATGGTATTTTTTAGTAGTTTTCGGAACATTTGTCATTGCTGAAGCATATTTCACTAAATTAATTTTTTTTTAAAAATACTTTTACATTTACTCCTGCAGGGTTATCTAGTTACATATATATCCCTGGGCGGCATCGAGCAAAATTGAAACGTACTTTTACATTTACTCCTGCAGGGTTATCTAGTTACATATATATCCCTGGGACATCTTAATTTGCATATATGACATTTTACAAGGTACATGTCTAATAGACATACCTTTGAACTTACAAATTTCAATGTTTAGAAAACCTTTATAAGGATATATAATTTTAAGAAGCCCAAATTTTGAGGGGTATATATGAAAATTCTGGTTCTACCAGGGTTTCGATGGATTTTGTTTAGAAAATATATGTAGAAGATCTTAGCTTACCGTCACAATATTTTCCAGTTAAGTTGGCAACCTTATTCTTCCCCGTGAAGAGCTTGATAACAATTTAGAGATCAAATCATTATACTAATCTAATGCTATTTGATGACGCTTTTTATGTGGCTATTGAGAAATGTACTTTGAACCAACTTTTTCTTGACTCTAGCTTGAACCGACTTCTTACAAATGTTCTCCGAATAGATCTTTTCCCCCAAAATGGAATGAACGCAACGAAATTTTTGTTTACTGTAACAATTCATCGATTGATGTTGCTATCCCTGAACGTCAGGTACATGCCTATGAGAGATCTAATCGAGTTTACAACTACGAATTGGATCCTTGTGCCCCAATCTATATAACTGTTGGCGACGGGGGTAATAGGGAAAATGTGGCGACTTCTCATGCAGATGACCCCGGCAACTGCCCCAACCCCTTAAGCACTTATGATAAGCACTTGGGTGGCAGCTTCTGTGCTACCAACTTCACCACGGGCCCTGCTGCAGGAAAATTTTGCTGGGACCGTCAGCCTGATTACAGCGCATACAGAGAGAGCAGCTTCGGTCATGGAATCTTAGAGGCAAGTCCTTTTTCAGGTTCTCACAAAAGCCAATTCTCACCACTCCTTTTCTCTGTATGATTGTTTGATGATTTCCCAGGTGAAAAATGAAACTCATGCATTGTGGACATGGCATCGGAATCAGGACATGTACAACAGCGCGGGAGATGAGATTTATATCGTCCGGCAGCCCAACAAGTGCCCTGTGAGATACGTGCTGCCCCAGTTTAAATCCAAGAATGTCTTGCCCAATGACTTATTCAGAATATGAAGGAACATACTCCAGATTGATACTTGAGATTATACAGTGAAACATAGTAGTTTATAGGCAATGTCCGCATACCGAAAGAACAGTGTGAAACTTACTAAAGAAGAATTCTTTATCGCTATGTGTTATCCCCTGTTTGGTTTGGAATGGTACAGATTAGTTGAGATACATCCGAGAGAGGGAGAGAGATTTTCTTCATGGGGTAACTATTAGGGATGTTTGCTTTCTTGCAAAAGCGGGGAAACTGTATCCAGAAAGAATCTTTTTCATGAAAAACATTCTTTTCTACAGTCGTTTTTTCAGTAAAAAATTTGGAAAATAAAAATACTATTTTTTTAATAGAATTTGGAAATAAGTTTTTTAAAAATTATTTTTCTAAGGCACCAAACGTACGAAAAATATTTTTTCAGCAAAAGAAAAACTATTTTCTCCGATATTTTTCAAAAAACCATACACCCACTTAAGCTTTTGGGCTTGTTTGGTAGTAGAGGCTCACAAATCCGGACTAAGAATGGCCTGAGAGATAAAGAAATATTTCCTCACAAGAATTCATAAAATTGTTAAGCCCTTTTTTTTTTTTTTTTTTTTTTTTGAAAGTAAGAAAGATGAAGCCTGCAGTTACAAATCTATACCTATCTATATCTTCTTCTTCTATACATTATTTATTATAAACTTTGCCACGTGGCAAAGCCTCCTTCATCCTTGCCTTATTCCTCATTCCTAATGATTGAATTTATTATCTTTTATCTCCGCGCGACGTTTGGTCTTTCCACATGTCCATTTCTTAATTAATATATTCACATTCATTATCATCTAAACAAATCAATTTTATAGAAGAAACAAATAAAATAAAATATGTGGCGAATGAGAAGTGGGGATCAGGATTCGCCTTCCCGATATCGACAGCGCAATTAAGGTGTATGTGGAGTAGTGTTCTATTGCTGTTTTTTATTATTATTATATGTAATTTATTTGCTAAAATTATAAATTTTACTATATCTGGTTCATATGTTCTATTTGTATTTATTCCCTTGATTTTTTATGACAAGTCAAAAAATTTTAAAATATTTTTTATTTTATCAATCTTTTGTCTCTTATAGTATCAGCCCGCCGCAATACGCGGGTAACTTCACTATTAACATAATGGATGAAGATACAAAAATATAGAAATCAGGAACTGAAGCTAAGCAAATCCTACAAGCCCCATCCAAACAAATTAAATAGGCAAAATTACACTAACAGAAAACAACAGAAGATAGATAACTGCAATAGTACAGTCGATGAAGCTGCAATCATTCTTTGTGATGATCCAAGCCTATTAGTAGTGGCCAAATATAAACTGTTTCCAGAAAAAACCCGACTATCGGACCAGCTGGAATACACACAAGAGAGAAGAGAGTGAGCTTCGCTGCGACAAAAATCTAACAGGCAGACAAAAAAGAAGCTTCTGACAACATGCTCAGTAATGTCATCTCTCAGAAGCCGCTCGCATATCCATTTGAAACGGAAGGCTTAGATTGACCAAAAATATGAACACTTTTCTTCACTAATTTGTTACAGTAATCAATCGGGCAACTGTTTTCGGCGGTTCGTGTGTTTCAGTTTAATCTTTTTGTTTGACACTGTCTGTCAAGTAAAATTAAGGGAAGTACATTCTGCATGATTTGCAGAGTGTCCATTTTAAGCAACTTTACCTTCTTCACTTTGTCAAACAGATGAATACCAAAAATAGTAGTTATTCGGAATTTAAACATAGTGATTTCATACGAGATTAAGGAGCAAGAAGAGGATAGAAACAGACAAAAGCTACAAAGGAACATGCCATTCCAACACATCACTGGTGATTAACAGATTCAAATAAAAGAATTTATAGACTCTGTCAGGCAGAAATGAAATTTGAATCATCACAGAGAATTATTATATCTTGAAAGCCGCACGTCACTCAAATACAACACGGTTAGGTGGAGTTTAGAGGACAAAAAGAAAAATGCAAAAATAAATCTCGTCCTAACAGAGGATCCAGTACAAAGAGGATGTTCCTAGGGAAAATCTTCAACAAAAATGCCTGATACTTCTCATGCAACATAAAATCAATTGCAGAATAAAATGCAGGAGCAAGAGATTTGGGCTAATAATCAGCTGAAAAAGACGGACTTAACGATTCAGCCTTTTGTTCTCAGTATAGTAATGCAGCCTTTTCCTCCTTCGGTGCGAATTTGAGTTTTCTCAACTACTGGCTTCCCAGAGAAAGCCGAAGTGAGGTAAGGAGGCTCATCGTCCTTCTTGCTGTTAGATTTTGATGGTGGCGGAGAATGGATGAGATGATTTATATCCTTCAATGTGAGATCACCTTGTTCTCCACATGATTTGATGAGGTTAAATGGATAGACAATGGAAGTGGTTAACTTCTTTTGTGTCTTAATGAAGGATTTCTTGCCTGATTTCATGTAAAAACTAACTATTAATTCTTGCAAAAGAAGGGGAAAAAGAACGAATCGTTTCAAATGAGGGACGCATTCATGCTAGCTTTGAAACATACCTTTGAAAATTTTAAGATTGGCGAGATTGGTGGTCTGTTTTGCGACATCATTTTTGATAGTAGGTGCTACATCACAGAATTCTGTTCAACGAGATAAAGTAAATGAAAATGAAATAAAAAGTTGCGAATTCTCGGGCCTCATTTCGTAATGTCATCATTTTCTTTGTGTTTTTTTTCAATTTTTTTCAAATATAAATTCTTTGCAATGGAGTGTCCAGGTGGATGGCAAAGTGCTCTCAATCTATATATCTGTGATACTTTTTAAGTGCGTATTAGATGGAAAATTTGGCCTCAATCTATTTCTAAGCAATACAAAAAAAATAAAGAAAAAAGAAAAAAGAAGAACACTCCAAAAAGTTCATTTTTCATACAGTTGTCTGCTGCGTTTTGGAAGGATAACTCACACCCAAAAAGAAATCTATTGATTTCTCCTAATGTAAGAATCAAACACATGGAACCAAAAATCTTAAGTCTACTGATTAGAGCCCACTAATATATACCAATTTCTATTCAATATTTATTCTATACGGGACTATTCCTCACATGCGAACACCAGACACCAAGAATTTCATGAAGCTAAAAGCATGAGTTTTAAACTAAAGCTTCTGCTTCAGTTTGGTGAGCCCAAAGCTCATTTTGGCTTTCTGCTCCAACTGAAAGGTCTAAACTTTTGCTTCTCAAGTACAGGACCTTCCATGAGCTCGAAATTAAAACATGCATGTAAATGAAATATGGACAATATTTTGAAGCCATTAAAACACCCGAATTTCAGCTGGCAATCAGAGTTTACATTCACATTCTAGCTAGACCTACCATGACAACTAAATCTATCAATACTGACAAAGAAAAAAAAAAATGGAAGAAAGGAAATCTATAATTGCTAATTGAAGCTTGGTAACACTGACATTTCATCAGGACTGGGAAACAAACCTCGAGAACCTGAGCTCTCTTGAGTATTCTGTTGCAACCTTTCTTCTGAGCTATATCCAGACACGGAACTCTCTGTCACCTTAAAACAGGGAAGCCGAGACATGAAAGTAGAGATCTTAAATTACGAATAAGACCAAAATTAGAGAAGCAATTGGTGGTGGTTCAGGGATCTAGTACCTTACTAGTTACATTAATACAAGTGATTTGCGCATTTTCATTTCCTTCTCTCTCGTAATCATCAGAATCGAATTGCAGCACACGTCGCCTTTTAACCAGTGACAACTTTTCGCACTCCACTTCTTTTCTGGAACTACCTATGCATTCAATTGTCCCTTAATATTGAGTAAGAAGTCAATAGAAAGAAGAAACTAGGGTGAAAGGAGAAATAAGTTACTTTCTACACCTGATATATCGTAGCTAACATCTCGACACTCTCTGATTGGAGTTTGATCTCCCAGCAAGTATAACAAACTGTCATCTTCTTGGTTCATGCCATCCCAAAAGGAGAATAGAACATCTGTACATTTAAAAGAATGAGTATAAAAGCAACCTAGCAAAAGAAATTCCTGAATATGAGAGAGGTATCTAACCATCTGCTGGATCTCTTGACCCATAAAGATCTTCTTCTCCTTGGCATTCCCACATATAGCTTATATGCATTAGACAAACCAGATTATGAATCAGTATTTTGCTCTCCTCCATGAAGCAAATGATGACAACATTACAACCAGAAAACTGAAAAAAAGAGGAAAATATAGGGGGGGAAAAAATGTTTTCCAAACTGTTAAAAGTTGCCACATTATGCTGATAAATTTCAGCCAGAACCACATTGATTTTGCATGTAATTATTCAGCATAATCTTGATAAAGACCAACTATCAAACAGGAAACTGATCCAAAAGTGCAAAAAGATAGTTCAATAAAATTTGGGCACTAACAGATTCAGATAGTTTAAATAACTATCTGAAGGTAAATTAGTCCACTTGTTTATAAATGAAAGTTTGTTCAGAATCTTCTACATATTGGTATTTCAAAAGACTGATCAGTTAGTCACAAGGAGATACTTGAAAATCAATTGAAATGCAGGAAAAAGTGATAAGAAATACAAAGCATACTATAACCACATAATAAATCTAAACCCCAGTGCAAACCTGGAAAGATAGATCCCCAAATGGCAAAGTTAGATGGTGTGAGAAAGAGAAACAAGATCACTCACATATTATTGTTGTTGTGATTGTTGCCATTATTGTTGTCATGAAATTCCATTTAACTAAGAGAAGGGTGAGAGCCAAATTAAACAAGAGGAAATGGGAAAAGAAAAAAGAAAAAGAAGAAAAGAGCCAATAGCCGTTAGAGAGGAGGATGGAGCTTCATTTCCTCACTTCTCCCAGATGGAGAACCTCTCATTCTTATACAGATTAAAAATAATAATAATAATAATACAGTAAGATGAAAGAAGGGAAGGTGTGGGATTTTGTATTTATCTACTCTCTAATGGCTTTCCAAACATGGCTATAGATTCAGTTAATTGAGTACCACTACCTCACACATTATAAGTTGATGAGAATAAAATTTAGACAAAAAAATTTGGGATAATTTCATCAATACCCCTCTAGGAGACAGTAATTTCATAAATACCCCTCTAAATTAGAAAATATCAAGAATACCCCTCTAAAAAGCAACAATATTCACAAATACCCTTAAAACTAACATTCCGTTAAAAATGTCATCTAAAATTCTATAAATACCAATTTTACCCTTATTACTAATTTAACTAAGTGTAATAATTTAAGATTAATTATATGATTAATTCTTAACCTTTCAATCACATAATAATTCAACATTCTCTTTAAAATTTTACAATTAAAGATCTACAGTCTATTAAGTGTAATAATTAAATCTTGTTATGATTTTCGCTTTTAAATTATATAATAGTTGTAATGCAATTATCCATTGTAGTATTTAACATTAATTTTTTCAAGATTTTTTTTTGAATTTTATTTAAATAACTCACAGTTTTCTAATTAAACATTTATTGTCAACAAAAAAAGTAACATTGTATGAAGACCCTCTCACCTATTAGTCCACTTCAGCATGATCTTAACTTTAAATTATATATATATATATATATATATATATATAAAAGTAGGGCTACAATACTTTTATAAGTATAGAGCCCTATGTACTCATAAGTTTTTTCGATAATGGAGCTTCCGAATCGACGATCTACTATGTTAAATATGATCTAGAGTGTTTGCAATTTTTAAAAAATAAATTTTGTAATTTTTCGAAATCATAATAACGTCTATCAAGTGGGCATAAAATGAGCTGTCAAAATCTCTATATTGATCTTTATCTAAATAGTAAATAAAATTTTTTATCAAAAATTCAATTGATTCCGAATTTTTTTCACCATAAACTAGCAAGTATCCCATACCGACCATTAAAAATTGTCAATTTTGAGATCTATTGATCGTAATGATATAAAAAAATTATAAAATTTGATTTCTTGAAGTTTTTAAATATTCTAGATAATATTTAACGTTATGGATCGTCGATTCGAAAGCTTTATTATTGAAAACGACTTATGAGTAGGAAGGCAATCACACTCATAAGAGTATAGTAGCCTGACTCTCTCTCTCTCTATATATATATACATCCTCTCAACTGTAGTGATTCTTTACTTTTGCAATTAAGTGTTTTTTTTTTTTCCAACTAAGTTAAAAATTTTATCAAATTCATGTATGAGTGATCTCAATTGAAAAACTTTTAACTAAGTAAAACGCAAAAACAAAAAAAAACAAAAAGTTAAAGGGTTCTCTAAATGTTAAAAAATTGAAGTTAAGGAGGTATATTTCAAAATGACCTATAGGTGAGGGGCTTCCACTTATTTTATCCATCAATAATTAGTGTTAGAAATTAGAAGGGTATTCATGAAATTACTCCTGTATTATTTGTTATCAAAAGAACAACCCAAACAATTTTTAAGGGGTAAATTAGTCATTTTATAACTTTATCCTAACGTCAGTTAGAATGAGGGTAATTGTGATAATTTTCTACATTTGAAGGGGTATATATGAAAATTTTAATTTTATAGGGGTATTTGTGATATTTACATGTTTAAGAGGGCTAGTGATGAAATTGCCCCAAAAAATTTATATCTGTACATTATTCTTTCTAAGTTTGTCATATACTAACGTTCTCTTCATTATTGGTGTGGGCTCCACTAAAGTTCTCCACATATTTTGATTTTTTTTTTTTTTAACCGAATCAAAATTTTCTTTTTCTTTACTTGAACCGAACCAATCATTGTTGAGTGTGTGCTCCTCCAATTAAACTGGCTCTAAGTCTTCTACATATTTTTCTCTTTCTTTGTTTGAACTGAACCGGATCACATCTCTGTATTGGCCCGAACTGTTATTCTTCTACTTCCTTCGGCTGTTACCTTCTTTCATCGATAAGATGAATTTTATTTTTTATCGTTGTTTCTTCCATCGCTATTTTCTTTTATTTTATCACCACTTCTTCTTTTTTTTTTTTCTAATTATCTACCGGTCGTATTGCAATTATTGCTACCCTAGTTATAACATTATAGGATTTATATATATTATGAGTTAGACTGGAGCCTTGAGTTGGTGGGCTGGATTCATACTGCTAGATTTTATTGGCATGTATTCCTAAAAGTGGCATAGCATTATATTCATCATCTATACTATTATAGTTGATGATTATTTATGCTTTCATTTTTTTTTTCCCTTACTTTAATTCTTCATCGTGTGACTACGCAGTCGTTATTTCATTGCACCGCTAAGGTCTTATTGGAAAACATATTACGCAGGCACTGCGATCCATTGATCTAACACAATAGATTCGATCAAGACATGAAATTTCTCATTTGGCAAAGTTGGGATTCTCAATCTTGTAATCACGAATGAGACATTTATAGCATAATAGTAGCAGTAAACCTTGATTTAAGTGAAGCATCTTTTGACATGTTTTCAGTATCTTGCATTATGCCAAAAAAACTAGCTCTAAATGTTAACTATTTATTGTCTATGTTTACCAAAAAATTCAAATCCATGTATTTCTTTTTTTCTTTTGCAATATAATATTATAAAAAGAGTTAGAGTTTGAGGTTCGGTAAGGTATATGTCTTAGCCTTTTATCACCAAGGATTTTGGTGTTCTAGCTTTGTCATTTTTTCATTCTATGTATAAACTACGAACTCACGTGATTTCCATTTTCACTGCAAACTATATAAGTCTTTCCCTTCTTCCAAAATTTTAAAATTTTTTGTAGCTATTAATTAATTAGCAGTTCATTCTCTCGGTTTAATTTGCTAAAAAGTAATTTACATAATCAAATTTGATAAAATTATGGTTTAATTTGATAAAGTTTCAAATTTATTTGATTAAAATCATCCAATTCTAAAAATCCATAAAATAAGAGGTCTGAAATGACAAGAAAGGTTGAGAGAGCTATCTAAGAATGTATGTAGAGGGATTTTCTAAATAAGGATTTAAGTGCCGTGACATGTACGGAATCGTACAAAAAACTACTGCATACACGATACGGCATGGTGCGTGAGGGACTGTGCCGATGCATGCCGTTCATAAAAAATATATATATTTTGACATATAATGATATGAAATATTTATTTTTTTAGTAATAGAATATTCTAATTACTTGTTATATATATATTTATCAAAATTTTTAAATTTTATTAAAAAAATTACTTACTAGTTATATAAAAAAAAAAGAGCTTTGAACTATGTCATTGGCACGGGTTGTATTGTGCCGATATCTTATTGGTATGATACATCACGAAAAATATACTCCATACGGATGATATATATTTAAATCGTTGCTTGTGTGTACTCCCTCAAAATTTACAATTTTTGTACATATCTTTAAAAAATGATATTTGTACGTAGATCTCTTGCTTGTACGTTTTCATTTTTGCACTTTTCAGACTCAAAAAAGAGTTTACTCTGAGCGCATCATACTTAACATACTCTTAAACATAAGGTCTTGAAGCAAAGATAGATTTTAACATACACATAAATATGCGTCATTTCTGCAGATATACGCAAAAAAAAAAAAATGAAAAAAAAAATAGAGATAGAAAGAGAGAATACAACTCAACTTAAGACCAATTTTGTTCCAACAAAACCACACCAAATTAAACAGCAAAGTTCAGTTTCAACCAAACACAGACACAACTATCCAATGAGCCAAAACATGATGGGAGCAAAACTTCAAGACTCTCCTCTCACTAGCAACTTACCAAACAACACACATTCTATAACCACTCAAAATAAAAAAAAAAAAAAAATGCTCCCCACACATTTTATTTTCAGATAATTAACTTAGTAGATCAACAATCGACAGCTATAAAGTCCAAAAAGCTCAAAACTAGAGAATGAGATTGTAAAACCCAAACGCGAAATCTAGAAAAATTTCTAAACTAACTACGTCGAAACCTTGTAAAGCACTTACAAAGAGTATGATTTTTCGCAATCTTTGTTAAGCAAATCATATCTTTGCTAGTTTCTGTGCAAGGTTCCGATGTAGTTGGTTTAAAAGCCTCTCCAGATCACGCAATTAGGCATACACGGTTTTGGTCATCTTACGAACTCTAGTTCTAATTTTTTTTGACTTTTATAGCGGTTAACGGTTGATCTAATAAGTTACACATTTTGCAATCCTCCGCCGGTCTGGTGGAGCATAGCATCGATCTCATCGCCGTCCTCCATGTCCAGCTGGAAAGAATAAAATGGAAATTGTAAGCTATCAAAATTTGGTGGCAACTACGTAAATCTTTTTTTTTTTTTGGCGTTCTTACTTCAGTAGGGGTCTGCTGTCCACGAAGGCGGCGGCCCTCGTACAGAAAGACGACCGTGTTGACGTCGAGTGACTGCCTGTTGCAGTAGGCTGTCATCAACTTCTGGAGCTGCGAAGCGCGCTTGATCCTGAAACAGACTTCGATACCATCCTGTGTACAACAAAAAAAAAAAAAAGCTTGATCTTCGAAACCTTAGAATGATCAAACTGCGTTCGAAAAAGCTATATATATATATACACACCTGTCCCCTAACTTTCAGATTGATCTGGTTCGCCGGTTTCTTGTCGCCATCGTCAATGCTGGACATTCCGACGCTGTTCGACTCTTCGTCCTCCATTCTCGACATTCCTTCTACCTCTCTTCGAAAAATCTAAACTCTTTGAGATAGTATTTCAAAGATATTCTCACTCTCTTTGCACGCTCTTCTCTCCCCATGGGGTAGGGTTTATATAGGGGTTTTGGAGGGAAACGGACGCAGCAGCGTCGCGAGGGTCGCGTGTGTTGGGGGGTTTGGTGCTGCATGCGAGGAAAACGATACCTCCTGTGGAAGAGCTTTTTTTTGAACCCTGGCGCGCGCTCCNTGTATTAATTCCAACTCCACTGCAGAGAAAGGAATAACGTTTCAGAAGTGGGGGAGAGCGCGGATTACCTACAACCCCGTGCGTAGGAATCCCTAGCACACGGAACCGATCCCGCCGTTCATTACTCGCGAATCGAATCCGTACCTTTGGCATCGGACGGTGCGGATTTAGTCTCTTGTTCATGAACGGTGAGATAAAGTCGGTGTGTACAAATTCCTGCGCACCGGGTTGTAGGAATGCGTGTTCCCATTCTGAACCTTCCATTTTTGCGAGCCCGCGCGCGATTCCCGTTGAGAACCCTCCCCTTGCGAGAAGCGTGAGGGTGAGATAAGGAATTGAGAAATATTCCCTACACCCGGTGTATGTGTACGTACGACTCGTAGACCGTGGCGCCGAATCCTCGTAATGATGAGTTTCTAAATTCAAGCAAGGGACCTTTCTATGGGCTATTGGTTTTTTGAAACTACTTGATGTTTCAATAATTAATATATAAGCGACAAATTGATTACATGCAATTACAACTATGATTATAGTTCATAATAATTATGTACAAATTTAAATTCGGTGTTTAATTTGATATATTTGAATTCAACTGTCGCAGTTGGAACTGTATGATGAGCGCAAACTGCAGCAGTTAAAATTATGTTCGAATTGGCAATAATTTCAACTGTATCAGTTGGAGAGAGTAACTTTAATTAGGTAAACTTATATTCTTAATCGCATTTTAGATAGAATATATATATTTTTCTATATAATTGCAGCATTTTTTATTATATCCAACCAAATAAGATATATGCAGTTGTAATTAATGTATATAAAATTACATGCATCTCCAACTACGCTATATTTCTAATTATATTCAGTCAAATGGTCATTCAATTTCTAAAGTTTATTTAGTTTATTTATATATATATATTAGGTCACATCTATAAAATTTGATTATAATTTTTTAGATATTTACTATTAAAATTCAGATGCTGTATATCACAAGTCTTGAAACAACTCGAGTGCGGGCAATAATTCACAGGGTGAGAGTGTTTTAATTCTTGGCTAAATTAGGCAAATCTTTTGAGCCCTACTTGGATGCTTTCAATTTAATAAGTGTGAACAAAATTTAAGCTGTGCATAATACTTAGGTCCTTAAATTTTAATTTATTACATTTTGACTCAAACTTTGACACTGATGCACAATAATGTAGCACATTAATTCTTTACTGTTGCATCGCTGCTCCATAGGCGACAAATTAATATTTAGTTAATTAAATTTACTCCCTAAGAGTTGATTGCAGTGATCTACAAAGCACGAATTAAAAATTATAACAATTTAATATGTGAGGACTAAAATATTACACACAACTTAGTTTGAGGACCAACAACGCAATTAACCAAACTTTTTTCATTAGAAATAAAAGTTAAAACTAGCTGCTCGAGTTCAAAAATATAAAATAAATTGTATGCTTCTATAATATAAAAATTAATCTAAATTTTTTTATTATAGCGATATTATTACTTCTTCAAATAACTCTACTATATATAAAATACGTGAAGAAATTAAGTTTTATCTGCAAGTAGATAATGAGAACCTATTTGGTCTCGTTTTCCAGCATTTGCTTATAATTAAGAATTTGTCAGTTGACCGACCATCCCTAGAGAAAGTGACAACGGGTTTGGTGGTTGGTACCCGAGACCCAAGTTCGAATCCTAGTTGATTCACATTTCTTGCTAAGTTTATTTCTAAATGAAATAAATGAAGCGGGTAGTGTGCTGCCTATCTCTCTCTAAAAAAAAAGAATTTGTCAGTTGCTTAAGACTGGTATAGTAGGCCACAAGTTTACACAAAAGTGGCCTGATTTTGTCACAAAGGTGAGTAAAAGCATCATTTTGCAAAGTTGTCCCATTGCACAAAACCATTGTATGTATTAAGGCTTAGTTTGATAATGTGACGAGTTAAATTCTGGTCTATTGGACCACAACTCATCTCCATTCTATATTTTTTTCAAAAAAATAATACAAATATAGAGTCTGACTACTATACTTTTATGAGTATAGACGTCTTTATACTCATAACTTTTCGGCCGTTAAATTTACCCTTTGATCATTTTCACCCGTTAGATCATACTATTTAACCAACAACTCATTTAACCCTAGGGAACCACTATTATTCTAATTTGGGACCACTATCATCCTAACCGTAAATTTCTTCACCCAACAGCCAAAAACTTATGAGTATAAAAGTGTTTATACTCATAAAAGTATAATAGCCTTTTGCTCAATATTATATATAATACTATATTTTATTTTTTTTTTTATTTTGTGTGATGTGGGGATTTGATGGTGTAGTGTATTTTTTTATTATTTTATGTATATTTTTTTTGTTTTTTTTTTATTTTTTTTTTTTTTTAAATACTCTGCATGTAAGCAGCCGAAGGGGGCCGTGAGGATTTTGAGTTTTAACATTGGATCGAGAGATGTAGATTGGCATTGGATGGTGGTAACATGTGTTTAGTGGTGGTTAGGTGGTTTTTATAGTGTTTGATCAAGGGTGTATAGTATTATAGAATTAGGATCAATGGCTAGAAACTAAAAGCACCAATGTGAGTGGGTGCTTTAAAAGTATTTAATCAATATATATATATATATTATAATATTTTTTTTTTTTTTTTTTTATATTATATAGATAAAATATAAATATTGTTAATTTAGTAATTAATTTTTTAAATTATAAATTTTTAATCAAAATATATATATTATATTATATATTATATATATATATTAGTATATATATATATATATATATTATATTTTAAAATTTTAAATATTTGTTATTTTATAATTATTTTTATAAATTTTAAAATTTTTAATCAAAATATCAATTTAAATAGAAATAATTATTATTTATATTTTTAGATTTTATATATATATTTAAAAATTTTAAGGAGCTAGCCCGGAGCACGGCTGGGCCCGGCAAGGCCCGTGGCTTCCGAGCCGAGAGGCCATGTTTAGTCGGAGGCTAGGGAACTCGGGCCCTGCAGGGCCCAACCCGAATTTGTTGTTGGGCCGGGCCAGCCCTTAGCCCATTTTGGCCCAAATAATGTGGGCTGTACCGGCTCGGCACAGCCCATATTATGACCCTACTCACAACTAAAATTTATTTTCGACTAACTTTTTATAAGATATCTATGTCATAATTAATGCAAAATAGTCAATTGACCTTATAATCAAGAAAAGTGACAAAACTAATATGCAATAGTCACTAACATGCAATGAGCACTTTCTTTTTACATGGTCTAAGGGATTGAAATGTTTACTCTCATATAAACTTTCCTCCATTATTATTTGCATTCAGCATGTTGAGTAAAGTTTTAAGTGAAGTAAAAATTTCGCTACCCTTTAACCTCCAATAATAAAAAATATTTCAATTTAAAGGGATTATGATAAAAAATGTTAAAGAAGGAGAAATAGATAATATATAGAAAGACAATAAAATTTTTGCCTTTCTAATATCATCTTATACTTTCTTCCTCCTTATTTTTTCGCGTTCTTTTTTTTTTTAATACTTTCTTTTCATTTTTCTTTCTTTATTTTTTTCTATTCTTACTCCTTTCTTTCTCTATTTTCACTTTTTATCACCTTACTTTCTCTCTCTTTATTTTCTCCTACTTTATTTTTTCTTTAATCTTGCTCTCCTTTATCTCCCTTTGTTTTCTTTTTTATCCATTTCTCTCTCTCGACTTTCTCTCTTTACTTTCTATCTCTTTATTTTTCTCTCCCAACACTTTCCCTATCGTCCTTGCTTTTTTATATTCCTTTATTTTCTCTCTCTTCTTCCTTTTCTATCTATTCACTTTCTCTCTCATCTCTCTAATTTTTTTTTTCTAGTTTTCTCTCTTCACTTCTCTCTCCTTTGTTCTCTCATCTCCCTTTGTATCTATTCACTTTCTCTTTAGTCCATCGTTCATCTTTTTTTTTTTTTCTCGCGTTCTCTCTTCACTCCTCTCTCCTTCGTTTTCTTTTTTTATTTTCTCTCTTCTCCTTATTCACTCTCTTTTCTCTCTCTCTCTCTCTCTCCTTTCTTTCTTTCCTTGTTTTTTTTGTTCACTTCTTTTTTCTTTCTTCTCTCTCTTTTATTTTCTATCCTCACTTTTCTTTCTTCACTTTCTCTCTTGTTATTTTCTCTCTTCCTTACTCTCTCTTCTCTTTCTCTTTTCTTTCTTTATCGTCATCTTTACTCTCTTTACTTTCATTCATATATAGTACAACTAAGTATCATTAAAGAAAAATATTTTACGGAAGCAATATTTACTGAACAAAATGTTACATGGGGAAATATTTAATCCCTAACTTTTAAACCCATATCAAACTACATCTTAAACTTAAAACTCTTATATTTTAAAATTGATTATGAAAGGGCAAATTGCATAAGTGATTCCTAGAATTTGAGTGAACCCCAAACTTTTAAATTTAACACTTGAGGCTCATACTTTCAAAATTATTTTACTTTAGTCCTTATATTAGAAGAAAATTAATTGCATGTACCTTGTTTATTCATACTTCTATGCATCATATATCTATTGGTCTTTCGTCTATCTCATACTTTAATCTAACTCAATCCTAAATAGAGAAAAGAGAGTATAAGATATATATTAGAAATATAGGCAACAGTTGCAATTTTAAAATGATACTACCACTTTATGACAATTAAATAAGAAGACTATGAAATTTTTAGTAAATATTCCTTTTTTAGAAACTAACCTGCACATGAGAGAGAGAGAGAGAGAGTGAGAGAGAGAGAGAGAGAGACTCGAACATGTTTTTCGTGAAAATGTGTTGCTTACGCAAACATGAGTACTTTCCGTGAATGTGCATTACTCGTGCATGCTCATGCTTTTCGCGAAGTTGTGTTACTCATGGAACCCCATAATATGCCTTAATGCTAAGCTAGATGTTGGAACTTAGGTTATTGTTAGTTCCTTGATATCGAAGAGAGCAATGTGGCAGCCTTATCTCCTATGCCTTCGTATTCTTCTAAACTGTCCCTAGTCTATTATTATCGTTGCGAATCATTGACTCTAACCACTATTCCAATAGCCCAAGCTGAAAGAAATAAGGCAACCAATTTACTTAAAATAGATAGATACCATGCTCATCAACTAAATTGTCTCTTGGCCCAAACCTAGCTACTTATACCTGAGGTAGAGAAAAGGGAGGAGCCAATGGGAGAAGGCATCATACTTCAAACAAAGAAGAGAGGAATCGATAGAGAAGAATAATGAAAATGATTTGGTCATACTTGGAACAAAGAAAAGATCAGAAAAAGATACAAAAGAAAGAAAAGATTTGGGTATTTCATAATGAATTGGATGGGTTAATGCATTAAAAAGTGATTATGATATTAAAGACCGATTGAAAGAAAGCTTTTGATATTCACATCTTCAAAATATCATTTGATTAGATTATGGGTCGCATGAGTAATATTTAGTAAATAATTCCAACATTTACACACGCAAAAAAAAGAACTTAAATTTATTATGAACTTTTTACTATTTCTATCTACACATTGACTTACTTTAAACATGAGTAAGACACTAAATTTTAGAGATTTTAAAGATTGTATTTTAAAAAAAATGATAACATCAACAACAGATAAAAGGAAAAAAGAAAAATATGGAGATTAAATAGATACCTGACCCTTGACTTTGAGAAATATTATCGATTCATCATCTACCTTTTTTTTTCTTTCTCTTTTGTAGAACACAACATTCTTCCTCCTTCTCCTCCCCCCCCTCCCTTCTCTCTCTCTCTCTCTCTCTCTCTCTCTCTCTCTCTCTCTCGCAACTACAACACAATTTATAATAACTTCTATTTTAAGCTATTCTTTTAATTTGAAACGACTGGTGACGTCATTGTTAAGAAAAGTAATGGAAGTAGCACGAGATGAATGCATTTTCTACGTTATAGTCAAGAGAAGTAATGGGAGTAACACGAGATTCGTGCATTTTCTACCTCATAGTTAAGGAAAGTAATGAAAGTAATACGAGATGAGTGCATTTTCCACGTCATAGTCAAGAAAAGTAATGGAAGTAACGCGAGATCAGTGCATTTTCTTTTTTGTCGTTGCTTAAATTAAAGTCCTCAATTTCAAAATAGATTATGAAATATAAATTACATTAGAAGTCCCTAAGACTATATTTGGTTCGGGAACAAGGTGGGCAATAAGCCCTTGCTCCCTCCTTTGTTCCCAAATACTTTTTTTGGTACCCGAAAACAGTAGTTTTTAAATTTTTGGAATAAACTGGTATAAGGCTGGAACTGCTGTTCCATTCTCTTCCCTGAAACAAGCTTGTTAATTTCTAAGTGGGAACAAGATTAATTAAAGTCTAAATTTAATTTTAATTATAGTATTAAATCATTAATTAATCTAATTAATATATTTAAATTATTATTTATTACTTAAATAAATAAAATAAATAAATAATTAATTATAATTAATTATTAATAATTTAATGTATTTATCCATAAATTAATATTTATATTGATCAACCATTAGAATTTCTATTAATCTAATTAATTAATTTTTACTAGTTATCTAGCTAAAATAATTTACTAACTAATTAAAAAGTTAAATTATTTTTTATATTTAATTAATTAATTTGTATATTTTCATTATCTTCTACAATATTCATAGCTAATAAATTTATTAATTTATTAAATTATTTTTAAGTAATATTTTGATGTTAATTAATTAGATAAAATAATTTTAATTTAAAATTATAACTCTTATTCCTCTTGTTTCAATCTAAGCATCCAAATACTATTTACCTTATTCCTAATAACAACCGAATTTCCATCCAAACGCAAAATTAGTTCTTACCTATACCTGAACTTGTATCTATCTCTGAAATAAGTAGTTCTTACTTATACCCGAACCAAACGTAGCCTCAAATTTGAACCAATTTTAATTCTAGCCTGCAAATTTTTAAGTTCGACTTTCCTTGAACTTTCAATATATTTCGTTTTGGTAGAAAGTTATCACTTGTGCCCCATTTATTCGCCTTTTTTTACACTAAGAGTTTTGTTGGTTTTTTTTGTCACGCCTCAGATTGCATCGAAATCCGGACTACTCAATAGATCCATCGCATATGCAAAAAGCCCCATATATGTAAAGCAATAAAAGTACCTTTATACAATACAAGAGGCTACCACAAAAAAAAACAGAGTTAAAATAAAATTACTAACAACTAAAATATAATCCACTGTACATATATAATTCCAAAATAATAAATCTTCAAAATATACAAAAGTATGTATGTACAAAGCGCTACTCTCAAAACAAGCCACTATAGGGTGCTCCTCTAACTCGAACAGCATTGGTAGGGAAGAACTAAATCGTGACTCCCTTACCTTGATCTAACGGAGCGACAAGGGTGGAGCGCTCTGCCAGAAGAAGTTAACAATAGAGGGTGTGAAAACTACTAAGACGAGGAGTCCTCAATGAGTACCGTCACCAATGTCGACGACTTACCTACTAGGTCTACTAGAGTTAAAAGTAAAGATCTATGACTAATAGTAGAGTATGGAATCGTAAAAGTTGGAAAGAAAAAAAATCTACAGTTACATGTGAACTAGAGAACAAGTTATGTGCATTAGGACAAGTTTAATAACCTAGAAGTCATTGAACATAAGGTATAACAATGAGTTTTTTCGTGACCTTCCAACAGTGCCAATAGGGAACGCCGATCACCCTCGACTCCCTCATATGCATTGAGAGGGCTGATCACTTTTGACTCCTACATTGCATTAATTAGAGTGTCGATCCTCTCGACTCCGTATGTGGTGCCTGGAGGGATGATCTTCCTTAACTCCAAGTGGCTACAAATTGAAGAGTAATACGATCTCCCTCGGTTCTTTTTTTTTTTTTTGAGAGATAGGTAGCACGCTACCCGCTTCGTTTATTTCATTTAGAAATAAACTTAGCTGGAAATGTGATTCAACTAGGATTCGAACTTGGGTCTCGGGTACCAACCACCAAACCCTTTGTCACTTGCTCTAGGGACAGTCGGTGATCTCCCTCGGTTCTTGATAAGTGTTATATGTATGTATATGTATGTATATATAAATGTATGCATATGCATATGTATGTATGTATATATAGAGTAGGGCTACTATACTCTTATGAGTATAGAGCCCTTCGTACTCATAAGTTGTTTTCGATATTGGGGTTTTTGAATCGATGATCCACACCGTTAAACATGATCTAGAATATTTGAAACTTCTAGAAAATAAATTTCGTAATTTTTCGAAATCATTATAAAGTCCATCAAGCGGGTATAAAATGAACGGTTAAAATCGAAAGACGTCCTAAAAATGGATGATCGGATCCTTCAATTTAAGATCGGATCCTTCAATTTAAGATCGGAGTTATTGATCTTTATCTAGGTAGTGAATAGAATTTTCTATCAAAACTTCAACCTATTCTGATTCATTTACACCGTTAAACTAGCAAGTATCCATACCGGTCGTTAAAAATTGTCAATTTTGTGAGCATTTGATCGTAAGGCAAATGATGTCGAAAAATTATAAAATTTGATTTCTAGATGTCTTAAATGCTCTAAATAATGTTTAACGGTGTGGATCGTCGATTCGGAAGCACTATCATCGAAAACAACTTATAAGTACGAGGGCGATCGTACTTATAAGAGTACAGTAGCCGTAGTCTATATATATATATATATATATATATATATAGACCTAGGCTGGAATACTATCAATAGCACCAAGCATTTGGTGCTATTAGGTTTTCGACCCTTGGATTAAAAAATATACGGTTAGGATGATGTGGGCCCTCTAGGGTTGAGTTAGTTGTTGGTTTAATAGTATAATCTAACGTGTGAAAATAGTCAAAGGGTTAAATCTAACGGCGGAAAACTTGATAGCACCAAATACATGGTGCTATCGATAGTATCCCAGTCGGACTCAAAATATCAGTTGCCTCTTTACATAAGCCATAAAATTTTTTTGTCCATATTTTTTTAATTAATAGTATACGTATGCGCATATTTGTTGACGAAAATCTCTAAAAATTGATGAAAATAGAAGGTAAAATATACACGGTCTCTGTAATATCCACATTGGGTATGTAAAATAAAATCATCACTTTTAGTAGCTTTTTTTTAGAGTAACAGCTATTTATTTCGTCAAACTAAGAGATCCCAAAATTAGAATTCATAATTATTGCCAAAAATAATTGCGGAAAGAAAATAAATTAGCATCAAAAAAAAGAATTGGTACCTGAACAGGGATACCTGGACCAGATTGTACGGCCACCACATCGCCGCCGGCTCGACCAGATACCGCCGGAAAATCCCCGCCCACCCAAACCCTAAAACCTGAACAATTTAAACGCACAAAACAAATATATATTATGTCGAAAAGCCTCCCGTGGTTTGATATATTTACGGTATATAGAACACTAAAAATACTATTCTCTAATAATCGTTTGGTTCAGAAATAAACAGAATTTGTTTATTCTTGAAATAGTTATAACTTAAAAAATAAGTAGGAGTAAAACAAATTTTACGTTTATATGAAAACTTGATTGTCTCTAGGTATAAAAAATAATAGTGTTTGGATGATTATATTAGAATAACGGGAATAAGAATAATTGTAATTTAAAATAAAATTATTTTGTCCAATTAATTGACATTGAAATATAAAGTAAATAATAAATTATTAATTTTTTTAGCTAAGAATATTGTGTAAAATAATAAAAAAGGCATTAATTAAATAATTAATTATAAAAATAAGTTAAAATTTTAATTGGTTAGTAGATTATTTAATTAGTTTGATAATTCGTTAAGAAATTAATTATATTAGTCAAAATATTAATTGGCTGATCAATATAAATTAGCTAATTAATTATTTAGTCAATATATTAGTCAAAACGTTAATATTTCTTATTCCTAAAAATAATTTAATTTTTATTCAAACACACAGTTGGGCATATTTTTACTTATCCTAGAAGTTGTGCCCGTATTAAAAGTAAGTAAGAACAGCTTATTTTTGAACTAAACAATACTATGAAATAATTAGTTATTTTATGTATTATTAGTGTTCAAATCTCATTAAACCCTTCCTTTTGTTCTCTACACCACTATAGGTGTAAACAAGCCTTGTTCGAGCAAGCTGGCACCGGCTCGTAAATAAACGAGTCGAACACGAGCTGGCCAACGAATATTAAGTTAAAAGGATTAAATTGAATATATATAAAAAATAAATTTATAAAATCTTATCCATTAGACTTTGATCTACTAGTTAAAACGTTACATATAAATAAGTATTTTTATAATTGAGCTCGTCTTTATATTTTTATTCGGCTAAAAATTAAATAATAAAAATATATATTATATATAATTATTTATTATATATATAAATATAAATTAAATAAATTATATAAATATAAAATATATGTATTCGAGCTGTTATTGAGCCGAACATGAGCGAGCTGATCCCAGCTCGTGTTCGGCTTGTTTATTAAACGAGCCCAAAGATTCAGCTCGTGTTCGGCTCGTTTACTAAATGAGCAATTCGATCTCGAGTTCATTTCATGCCGAACACGAGTTGGCTCATGAACGGCCAGCTGGATTGCCACCCCTACTCCTACTTTAATGAGCTTTACATTCAAATACTCGTCTTGTGCATGTGAGTGGTACCGTCGAATATAGAACGCAAGGTTTTGAAATCATCATCCCCTTTGCAACTGTTTNGAGAATTAGTTTTGATTAAAATATTTGACTGAATTTAGATGAAAAGTCATTTTTCTGAAGTGATTTTGTAAAATTATTTTCTGATTTTAGGTCTCTATTCTTAGAAAATTCAATTTGAAAATCAAAATCATATTATGAAAAAAATGTTACCAAATGCTTTGTTAAAAAAAATTACTGAAGATCTTAAAATTACCCACCCTCTTACATCCTAGAGAGAGAGAGAGAGAGAGAGAGAGAGAGAGTTGAGCTCCTATGCTTTTAAAAATGCCGAGTTATTGGTGCTTGTAGATTTTTCGCCATTGGATTAAAGGATGTGTTGTTAGGATGATGTGTGACCCCTAGGGTTTAGTGGGTGGTTGGTTGAATAGTATAATCTAACGGTTGAAAATGATCAGAGGCGTACATCTAACGGTAAAAAAATTTATAAGCACCAAGTGCTTGGTACTTTTGCAAGCCTCATAGCCGGACTCTCTCTCTCTATATATATAGAATTATGCTATTATACTATCATTGTACAAAGTACTTGGTGCTATCGAGTTTTCGACTGTTGGATGAAAGGATGTGCAGTTAGGATGATAGCGGTCCCCTAGGGTTGAGTGGGTGGTTGGTTGAATAGTATAATCTAACGGTGGAAATGATCAAAGGGTTGATCGAACGGCAAAATACTCGATAATCCCAAAAGTTTGGTACTATCGATGGTATAGTAGCTGGACTCTATAAATATACACTACAACAAAATATATTTTATACGATGCTTTTCAGGCGACGCTCTATTCTAGCATCTTCAATATTTGACATGTGCCGACACTATGATTAAGTATCGTCAATAAATATATTTTTATCAAATACTGATAAAAATTCTCCGACACTATATTAAAGCGTCGGTATATTTGTCCCGACATATTTACTTAACGACTCTTTACTCGATATTTTTACAAGCGTTGGGATTATTCATGCCAACGTTTTAATGCGTCGCTATTTATTGTTTAAAGTGTCCTTAAGTGCAAGATTTATTGTAGTGATAAAATAATAGTTTAATTATATATAATAATATATATTATATATATAAATTAAATGTATTAGAGATTAAATTAATAGACATATTTGTTGGCCCACAAAACCAAAACATCAAAACCCTACTCTAATTACTCTCTCTCCCTCTCTTTCATTGCTCACAATGTGGATTTCCCTAAATTATTTTTTTTTAATAGTATATACCATATTTCATACATTTATTTTCTATGTTGAACTATTAGACATATTTTTGTATCAAATTTTAGATAACATTTATAAAAAAATAAGCTATAAATTACATGATGTAAGAATTCCAAGCAACTCATTTAGGACTCGAGCTCACTCGACTCAAAGTTAGGCTTGAGCTCGGCTCGAATTAATTTCAAATGAGCTTGAGCCTAAATTTAGGCTCAAAATTAATTTCAAGTCAAGCTTGAGCTGAGGTAAGCTCGCTCAAGATCAGCTCATTTCCGCCCCCTACTAAAAGGGTGTTTGGATTGGGGAAAATGTAACTCAAACGTAGGTACTCATGATCAGTTTAGGTGCGTCTCTTCTTAAATTTCATTTTCATATTTTATTTGATTGTTAAATTCCAGTTGTTTGATTTCGAAGAAATAGCATAAAGTTATTTTTTGCAAAATTGGCACTTAAAGATAAATTTTAAAAATAAGCAAAAAAATAATTACATAAATAAATAATTATTGAAAGATTAATTACAAAATATTTTTTAAGAAAATATTGCTTAAAATTTAGAGAAAATAACACGATAAGTGAAAAAAATAATAAAAAAGAAGATAAAAATAACAATAATAATAACACAAATTTTCAAAACTTTAGCATAAAAGTTTGAGATTGAGAGAGGGGTGGAGACAGAGAAAGAGAGAGAAGATTGCTCGTCGAAATTTTAAATTGGATATTTAAGATTCTAAATTTATATATATATTACTATATATATATATAGTATATTATATATATATATATATATATATATATAATATATTATATATATATATATATTATATATATATATATGAAGTGAGGCTATATGCTATAGGAAGTACGGAGGCTTTCGTGCTTCCAGCTTGTTTCGATGTTGCGATTTCGAATCGTATCGGCTCCGTTAAACTTGATCTAGAGTATTTGGATACCTAGAAAATAAATTTTATTATTTTCGATACATTTGCCTAGTGATCGAATGGGCTCAAAATCAACAATTTCAATGGCCGTAGTGAGACCGTTTGCAAGTTTAACGGTGAAATATTCAAATCACGTGAAATTTTGCATAGAAAATTCTTTATACTATATAAACAAGATCAATATCTTTGATTTAAAATTTTAATGTCATATTAGTACATTTGTAAGATTTTATTTTCAGCCGCTGTGATTTTGAGGCCCTTCGTTCACTAGGCAATGATATCGTAAAATCATAAAATTTATTTTCTAGCTACTTTAAATACTCTAGATCAGTTTATGGAGCCGATCGACGATTCGAAGTCCAAATATCGAAAACGAGTCTGGAAGCACGGAAGGCTCCGGCCTTCCGATAGCATAATAGCCTCACTCTCTATAATATATATATATATATATATATATATATATATATAATATATATATATATATATATATATATTTTTTTTTTTTTTTTTTTTTTTTTTTTTGAGAGATAGGTAGCACGCTACCTCCTTCATTTATTTTATTTAAAATAAACTTAGCTGAAAATGTGAATCAATTAGGATTCGAATTTGGGAACTCGATACAATTACCAAGCCCTTTAACACTTGCTCTAGACAATCGGTTATACTAATATTTATTTTAGTTCTATAGAATATCAACAATATTGTGTTTTAGTCATTTTCTTAGAATAAAAATTATTTCTTGTTCCAATTTATTTGTACATCCGTACACAGCTAGTCCGTAAGTCCTAAATCCAAAACTTACTATAAAGATAATATATTGAAATAGGAGATGCGATAAAAGATCGATAAATGTATGGTACATATAAATTATATATATATATATATATATATATATATGCACACTTAGTGTGTAGGTAATGATTTTATCATCTATACTGATAAACTAAGTGAAACCTTTTTAAGAGCTTAGAATCCTGATATTGCATAGTTCAGCTAGGATATGAAGCAGGAGTCGACTAAGAATAAGCAATTAGCATTAGCAGTTAATTATACTTTGGTAAAAATATATAATACTCACCTCACTTCGCCTATTTTGACATAACTTATTTACTTTTAAAATTTTTGATTTTACAGTTTAATATTTTAATTTATTTGATTTGAGCTAATAATGATATTTTAACTTCAAAATTTAAATGAATCATTTATCTTTACGAGTTTAGTTAATATATTTTATTTAATTCACGTAACTATAAATTTATTAAAATAAGTGTTGGGTTTGATGAGATCAAAATCACTCATTAGCCGGTTAGCTTTTATTTAGGTTTGGTTCAATAACTCATGAAGTAGGTTAGCAGGTATTTAGTTTGGGCTTCAGTTAACCCGTTAGCATATTGGGCCAAGTGGGTTGTGATAAGAGATATTTTTATTTGCTAAAGTATAGCGTTAGTTCTCATTTTTGGCTAGTTCGTATAGAGAGAGTTGGAGAAGGAGCTTTCTTATTCTTCTTGCTTGATTTAAAACTTTCAAGGTTGATTTGAAAATTTTAAAAGACATTCCGAAACAGGACCCGAGATCAGAAAGGCTTGAAAGGAGGTGCAGTTAGAAAGTTTTTTTCCTAGTTGAAACATTGTATATTTGTATGCCATCGTAATAAATGAGTAATCTCTAACCAAATTTTATAATCTCTTCATTTGACGTTCTGCATGTCCATGGATGTAGTCCGGTTTGGATGAACCACGTAAATTTTCTTGTGTTATTGTGGTTGTATTTGGATTTTCTCTTTCCATTTCGTTTACTCTCATTTTTACGCTTCTTAATTGTGGGTGATTTAGATATATCATATTTATTTATTTGTGTGGTTAATATCTTGATAGTGCGGATTTCATCATTGCCGCGCTATAGTAAGCAAGTAGCTTAAATTTTCTATCTGAAGAGTTATCAAATTATTGAATCAAATAAATGAAAAGTTAGATGCTAAAATCAAAATTTTGAATTCGGGTAGTTGAATCAAACTAGTCTATAGTTGAAATGAGTTTTATATATTTCAACTTCATACTTTTTAGACCCTATTCTCACATGCAACTCAACAGAAAGCACAAATTGCATAACCAAACCAGAATGAAATGTGCTTCCAGAAATTTTTCATTTGAAATAACCCAGTACATGTACAGCCAACAGCCACAAAGCCAAGAATGCATAAGAAGGCTATTAGCAGCTACCTGTCACAGGACATCATTTTTTTTTTTTTTCTTCTGATTTCTCCTTTATAATTATCCAAATTGCTAAAGGAGATTATTATTGTTAGAGATTTTACTGGGCTTTTTAGAAGCATCTCTATGGGTATCGAGACAGGACGCGGATGCTGAACAGTCAAGAGTGAGTTTCTAAAAGAGTAATAAGTGCAGTCTTGAGGATGTTAGATAGATAGAATAGAAGTAACAAACTTGTAATCTCATAACAACCTGGACGAGTCTATCCTATGCCGGCCAACAATAGTATAGATAAGAATAAGGGTTTGTTGTAAATAGGTTGTTAGGCCAAGATATGGATCGGCTTGACTGGTTGTTATTCTATGAAAATCTTGGCGCGCTTTGTCGCCCTATATTAACACGCAGGCAGCGCAGGGAGAAGGTGCGACTGCTTCCACCAAACTGCTCTGCTCCTCTGATAACTTTCATGGTATCAGAGCCTAGGATAGATACAATCTAAATCAACATGGCCGGCACCTCTTCCTCCTCGCCTGGTCTTGCTTCCATGATCTCTCATCCCGTACAAGAGAAGCTCGCCAAGAACAATCATGCTACCTGGAAAGCCCAGGTCCTCGCCACAATTCGTGGTGCTCGTCTCGAAGGATATCTCACTGGCAAGGCTGTTAAGCCTCCCGTGCAGATCGATGGCAAAGACGGTGACAAGATCATCAAGGTGGACAACCCCCTGTATGAAGATTGGCTGGCGGCTGATCAGCAGGTTCTCAGCTACCTGCTCGCCTCCGTGTCCAAGGAAGTTCTGGCTCAGGTTGCTGCAAAGCAATCTGCGGCCGAAGTCTGGACGGCAATTGAAGTAATGTTTGCGTCCAAGACGCGAGCTCGCGCGGTGAATACGCGCCTTGCCCTAGCCACCGCTCAAAAAGGAAACATGACGGTGACTGAGTACGTTGGGAAGATGCGTGCTCTTGGGGACGAGATGGCTGCAGCAGGGCGGCCACTTGAAGATGATGAGCTGGTTGAGTACATCCTCACCGGCCTTGATGAAGAATATGACCCGGTCGTGTCCTCCGTGATTGGCCGGTCAGATGCAATCTCAGTTAGCGAGCTATATTCTCAGATGCTTGCATTTGAGACTCGACTGAGCCTTCGCAACTCCGGTGGGCACTCCTCTGGATCCTCCGCCAACGTTGCCAATCGGCGTGGGCGAGGGGGGTTCGGGCGCTCCGGCCGTGGAGGTCGTGGTGGCCGCTTCAACAATGCTCCGGCAAATAGGGGTGGTCGTGGACCTAACCCCAACAACCCTCATCAAGGAGGGAATGGCGCCCACAACAGCAACAACTCCTCCGATGATCGCCCGCGATGTCAAGTGTGTCGCAAGTTTGGGCACACGGCGGACAGGTGCTGGCACAGGTACGATGAAAATTTTGTTCCAGATCAAAGATATGCTGGTACTGCTGCCTCAGGATCCTATGGTGTCGACACAAACTGGTACACTGATACCGGCGCCACCGACCACATCACTGGTGAGTTAGAGAAGCTCTCGCTCAGGGAGAAATACAATGGCGGCGACCAGATTCACACAGCGAGTGGAACAGGTATGAATATTAGTCATACTGGTAGTACCAAAATTCACACCCAGCATCGAGATCTATGTCTAAATCACGTCTTACATGTCCCGCAAGCCACAAAAAACCTTGTGTCTGTTCATCGTCTGGCCTCAGACAATAATGTTTTTCTTGAATTTCACCCCAATTTCTTTTTGATTAAGGATCGGGACACGAGGAGCACACTGCTTAAAGGGAGATGCCACAAAGGCCTTTATCCCCTGCCATCCATCCTTGGAAAACAAGCTCTTGGAGTCACCACCAAACCATCCTTTGACAGGTGGCATAATCGCCTTGGTCATCCTGCGGCCCCCATAGTTCAGCGAGTTATTAGTAGTTTCAATCTCCCGTGTCATGCTGAGTCCAATAAACAGGTCGTTTGTGATGCTTGCCAACAGGCAAAGAGCCATCAGCTACCTTATCCTAAGTCGTCTCATGTATCGAGTCATCCTTTAGAACTAGTTTTTTCAGATGTATGGGGGCCTGCACCCAACTCTATTAGCAAGTACAAGTACTATGTGAGTTTCATTGATGATTATAGCAAATTTACTTGGATTTATCTATTAAAATTCAAGTCTGAAGTGTTTCAAAAATTTCATGATTTTCAAGCCATGGTTGAACGCCTTTTTGATCGCAAAATCATCACTATGCAAACTGATTGGGGTGGTGAATATGAGAAGCTCCATTCCTTTTTTACTAAAATAGGCATCTCCCATCATGTTTCTTGTCCTCATGCACACCAACAAAATGGATCTGCCGAGCGTAAACATAGACATATTGTAGAGGTTGGGCTATCTCTCCTTGCTCAGGCTCGAATGCCTCTCAAATTTTGGGATGAAGCTTTTCTAGCCGCCACTTTTCTCATAAATCGTACACCAAGCAAAGTAATCTCCTATGCTACACCTCTTGAGCGTCTATATAAAGTCAAACCTGACTATTCCTCTCTACGGATTTTTGGGTGTGCATGTTGGCCACATCTCCGACCTTACAATCATCATAAGCTTCAGTTCCGATCCAAGGAATGTGTATTCCTTGGGTACAGCAACATGCACAAAGGGTTTAAATGTCTTGACCCTGCTTCTGGCCGTGTTTATATCTCTCGTGATGTTATATTTGATGAAAATGTCTTTCCTTTCTCTAAATTACATTCCAATGCAGGAGCCACACTACGGTCTGAAATCCTGCTCCTTCCTACACAGCTTCTCCCACATAGTCCAACCTCGGCTGGGCCTGAATCTGTTGGGAATCCAGTGATTAATATTTTGCCTGCTAATGATTTTTCTGGAGAAATATTTGGTACACAGGAAGGCGCTCAGGCCACAGAGGATCTGGTCTCACCTACCGAAGCTGCTCTGCCGACCGAATCCTCCCCGGGATCGCCACCTCGTACGGCAGCAGGCTCTCCCATACAGGACCTGGGTGCGTCGGCTCCGCCCCCACAGGACCTGGCTGAAGGGGGCACTGATGCAGCAGCCGCCAATTCTGCGCCGTCGATAATCACGCCTGGATCTTCTGCGTCGCCGCCATTGTCTGTGGAACCGGCGCCAGTGTTCACCGAAGCAGTACAACAAGAAACTCAGCCGCGACCTCGCACCAGACTTCAAGCTGGAGTCAGAAAACCTAAGGTATATAGAGATGGCACTATTCGCTATGGTCTCTTTACTGCAACGGGTGAACCCCAGAGTCTTGAAGAAGCACTAGGAAATAAAAATTGGAAATCTGCAATGGATGACGAATACAATGCTTTGATGCAAAATAAAACATGGCACTTAGTTCCACCTCAAAAAGGTCGTAACATAATAGATTGTAAGTGGGTCTATAAAGTCAAACGTAAAGCTGATGGCAGTTTGGATAGATATAAGGCCAGACTTGTTGCAAAAGGTTTTAAGCAAAGATATGGTATAGATTATGAGGACACATTCAGCCCTGTTATCAAGGCAGTCACTATTAGAGTGATTTTATCTATAGCAGTATCTAGAGGGTGGAGTCTTCGACAACTTGATGTTAAGAATGCTTTTCTGCATGGTCTGTTGGAACAAGAGGTCTATATGAAACAACCACCAGGCTATGAAGATAAAACCAGGGTTAATTATGTGTGTAAGCTAGATAAGGCTCTATATGGGCTAAAGCAGGCTCCAAGGGCATGGTATTCAAGGTTAAGTGAGAAATTACAAAGTCTTGGTTTTACTTCTTCAAAGGCCGACACTTCTCTGTTCTTCTTTAATAAGGGGGGTGTTATTATATTTGTGCTAGTATATGTTGATGACATCATAGTAGCCAGCTCAACGCAGAATGCAACAGATTTGTTACTAAAGCAACTTGGTCAAGAATTTGCCCTTAAAGATTTGGGAACACTTAATTATTTCTTGGGGATAGAAGTAAATCCAGTACATGGTGGTATAGTTCTGACGCAGGAAAAATATGCATCAGATCTGCTAAAAAGGGTTGGCATGTCAAAATGCAAGGGTGTACCTACACCCCTACCAGCCGATGAAAAATTATCTTCGGTCAAGGGATCTCCTTTGGGATCTAATGATGCAACTAATTACAGAAGTATAGTTGGTGCTCTCCAATATTTGACACTAACAAGGCCAGACATTGCATTCTCTGTTAACAAGGTATGTCAGTTTCTACACAGTCCTACTGTTGATCATTGGGCAGCAGTCAAAAGAATTCTGAGATACTTAAAACAGTCCATCAAGGTAGGGCTGAAAGTTAGGAAGTGCAGTTCATTGTTGATTAGTGCCTTCTCGGATGCTGATTGGGCCGGATATATTGATGATAGGAGATCTACAGGAGGTTTTGCTGTATTTCTGGGATCAAACTTAGTGTCATGGAGTGCACGGAAACAGCCTACTGTGTCAAGATCGAGCACTGAAGCTGAATATAAGGCAGTAGCTAATGCAACGGCAGAAGTAATGTGGATACAGACGCTATTACAGGAAATTGGTGTTAATGCACCACGAGCTGCTAAGCTCTGGTATGACAATATTGGGGCAAAGTACCTTTCTGAAAATCCTGTGTTTCATGCAAGAACTAAGCATATTGAAGTTGATTACCACTTCCTGCGAGAACGTGTTACAAGGAAGCTTCTTGACATTGACTTTGTTCCATCAGGAGATCAGGTGGCAGATGGTTTTACAAAGGCCCTTCCTATACAGAAGTTAGAAAAATTCAAACACAATCTCAACCTAGTCCGGTTGTGATTGAGGGGGGATGTTAGATAGATAGAATAGAAGTAACAAACTTGTAATCTCATAACAACCTGGACGAGTCTATCCTATGCCGGCCAACAATAGTATAGATAAGAATAAGGGTTTGTTGTAAATAGGTTGTTAGGCCAAGATATGGATCGGCTTGACTGGTTGTTATTCTATGAAAATCTTGGCGCGCTTTGTCGCCCTATATTAACACGCAGGCAGCGCAGGGAGAAGGTGCGACTGCTTCCACCAAACTGCTCTGCTCCTCTGATAACTTTCATATTTTACTATTAATTAGCTATAAATATTATATTAAAATTTAAACTACCAGAAGACAATATTTTAATATTTTTGTTCAACAATATTAAAATCTTTTTGACAAATAAGTAAATAAATTTTGAAAATATATTTTGATTTTTGAGAGGTTTATACGTACCATCTAGGTACGTCGATAGCATTGCTCTATGCGCAAATACTATCCACTTGTACTATTTGATGTCTCGTTATTATGATATCTCTCTCTCTCTCTCTCTCTCTCCTTATTTAATTTCATGCACGGAATTACTATTTGGTGGGGGAGTAGTAATGGGACCCAAGTTTGAGCTACCTACAAGGTAGTGGTGGGAACGAGTCTTGCTATTTTTCTCCTGCTTTTCTTTTTTGTATTTAAAGGGTCAGCTGATAAATTCACTAACAAATAGAAATATTAATTCGAATACATTCTATTATTTTGAAGAAAAAAAAACACTACCATTTCATATACGGACGAGTCTAGCTTATTAACTAATTCAATGAATGATGCAGTAGGAGAGGAGAGCTTTCCACGACTCGACCTACCAACGTATATATACGGAGCACCACCGTTGGCATTTATTTATTAATTTATTAATTAACATGGACTAGCTAGCGGAACCTCTCCCCCCTCGCTTATTTATTTATTTTTTTTTAGAACCCCTTACTTGTTCTCTTTTCCTTTGATTATGCACAACTATTATCTGGGCTCCACGATGTCTCGACAATGATGATTATGATTACTTTCACTATCTGTACGTCTGAGTTATAAGTGATGTATAAGCTCTCTATGGCATAAATACTAAGAAAAGGAAGTGGTTGGAATGGGCCTCATGAGTGCATCGTAGATCTCTCTGGGGCTTTCGACTTCCATGCAGAGTCCAACTCATCCCCTTCACCAATGGTTTCTGAGCCCAGCCAACAAAGTAAGCTAGAGCCCGTACGTTGCAGGCCTTCTCCGATGGCACTTATTAGGCCAAGGCCCGGCCCGTCATCCTAAGCTCTACTACCATTTTGGGCTACTGGACCTCTATGCTATATAATGGGTCAGTAAAGAATAGAGCCTGTCTAGGCTGAGCCGTTTGGATCATTGGGCTGAGGATCTGCCCGCTGTCAACTTGACGAATAGTTAGTTTGGTTTGTTCAGTCCAATTCTTCCTTGCTAATAATTAATTTATTCTCAACACACACACACACACACACACACACACACACACACACAGATATATCTATATATATATATATATATGTTCTACATCATTTTACAAATTAACTGCCTTAATCTTATAAATTATATACATATGCTTCTATCCTCAAAATATACACATTTCTCCGCACTAATTAACTATCCTCGTGTGCAAATAATAATAACTGTTCTCTTCCCTCTCTAGTTCCTATTCCTGTTCATCATTCATTTATTATTTTGATTGATCGTTCAGAGTGGGATCATTGAATTACGTACTAAGCGACTCCAAATCTTCCGCTCTTATAAGAGGACTAACCCCGCATCGCCAAAAAACCAGGAGCGATACATTAATTACAAGTTTTACGATTGATTAAGAGAGAAGTGCTCGCTCGTACGTTTTAATCTGGGTTAGTAATTAATACGGATACGCACAACAATAATTAATTACGCCGCACCACAATACATCCATAAACACATTCCCCTTCACCGTCTTAATTTTATCTGCATATTCCGTCATCCGTTGAATGCATGCATGCATGCATGCATGGATACTTGTGTTATTTGTTAATTCCTCCAAACTCAATCACCGAAAAGGTGCCAATTATAAATCTCTCTCTCTCTCTCTCTCTCTCTCTCTCTCTCTCTCTCTCTCTCTCTCTCTCTCCCCCATATATATTGCCTCTCTCCGATTCCACCATGTTGCCGGCCAACTGGGAATTATTCTCACTTTCTCTCTTCTTCTTTATCTATCTTTTCTTACACCCATGCATATTCTCTTGCAGTTAATTATAATTATATAAGTACTCAAAATATAAGTTAAGCAGGCCCGCTCTTTTCCATGAGTACGGACGTCTTCGACCATGCCGAGGACAACGAATTCGTGTGCGTGGAGGAACAAGATATATTTGAGTGGCCTCGCATGATACATGACGACTCACTCCCTCAACTCCTTAGGTGCATTATATATATGCGATCTTAATCTGTGTTCGTTTCATTTCGATCGCACTTGTTTAATAACAGATCGAGCTTGGTAATTTGTATACATTTGCAGTGAGGCAGATGCACTCGCCCTTCCCAAGATCATCGACCAGTTCGATGATGAACTCTCCCAGCTTTGCTCATCCGGCATCTTCTCCTACCAATGGTATCCGTCACAAACTATCGATGATGTGACAATTGACGATATCGACCTTGATTCTTTCTCGTGGAATAATCAAAGCTTACCGTCCAATTCTGATGGCGATGATCCAAACAAAGAAGTGGCTGTGTGCAAGGTTATAGTACCTAGCAGCAGTGGTGGTGCGAGCATTAGCATGCGAGAAGAGAGAGTCGTCAGGAGAAGAGCGACGGGGCGGTCGAGGCTGAGTAACATCGGATTCGAAGAGTTAAGGAACTACTTCTACATGCCAATAACGAAAGCTGCAAAGGAGATGAACGTGGGTTTGACTGTGCTGAAGAAGAGGTGCAGGGAGCTGGGCATTCCAAGGTGGCCTCACAGGAAGATGAAGAGCTTGAGCTCTCTCATCCACAACGTTCAGGTATATCATTATTATTATTATTTTATTATATACATTAATCTACGTATCAGTATATACAATATTCAACAACATTTTTCTCAAAAAAAAAAAAAATTCAACAACACCATTCTCTTTCATCTCAAAAAACAAATTAAGCCATTCCCCTCTCTAGTTTATAAGATTGATGTATCAATTATACCGGCCGTCTCTCGCAAAAGTGGCAAAAGGGCTTGATGGTTGGTTCCCGAGACCCAAATTCGAATCCTAGTTGATTCACATTTCCAGCTAAGATGTATCAATTATATAACATGCTACCGTTCTTAGAACAAGTGGCAAAAAACTTGGTGGTTGGTACTCGAGACCCAAGTTCGAATTCTAGTTGATTCACATTTCTAGCTAAGTTTATTTCTAAATGAAATAAACGAAGCGGGTAGTGTGCTACCTATTTCTATATATATATATATATAACCTGCTCAATTATGATGCACATATACTTGTATCCTAGTTTATGACGGAACGGAACATTCTATATATATATATATATATCTCTGTAGTTATTATAACTGAAGATGGAACAGTATATATATGATGGGTACTAATATTTCTTCAACATGTGCAATCTATGGTTGTCTAATTTAATCTAATTAGGAGTTGGGAAAGGGTTCACCAGATTCAGAGGAGAGCATCCAGAAAGAACTGGAGATGTTGGAACTACACAGGCAGCTGATGGAGGAGAACCCAGATGTTCAACTCACGGAGAGAACGAAGAAACTGAGGCAGGCATGCTTCAAGGCTAATTACAAGAAGCGGCGGGCATTGCAGCATCCTTGTATACTTTGATCCTCACCCTAATCATAAATTCAATTTACTCCTAAATCAATCACAAGTGTGAATATTTTGCGTTGTTATATAGTACGTACGTAATACCTACATATTATATCTTATTATTATGTGAGGTATAGTCCCAATCTATAAATCACCATCATGTGTTGCATTAGATCGTGAAGTTTCCGGATCATATGCTTCAGATTAGATCTCTCATGGTGCTGAACATATTAAGGGGGATAACCCCTGTTTTATTTGAAAATATTGAAAACATATATATATATATATATATATATATATATATATATATATATTTCTGGCAGATTAAGCTTTTGCTAGAAACAAATAGTTATTCCGCATTGCTATAAAAAAGTCTCACTTTCTAGACTTTTGGACAAAACGATATTGGTTTTAACCATCACTGATTTGTGCACACATACAGGCATCCAATTATACAACCCAAAGTTTTCTAACAGATTTATACTTTCAAAGACAGAAGAACGTATTATAATTCGCAGCACCACATGTGTTGAAAGTACAGTAGTAAGTAAAGGGCATATGTCCCTGATCTTCCGTAAGGAGTTCAACAGAGAGACGCGCACTAGCTGCATATATATCGACAGATACAGACTCTACAGTAATTAGTAAGTTTGCTTGTATACAGCAAAAAAGTTTAATTAATTAGCCAATGCTCCACTAACCCGCATTGAGGGGTATCTATTTGTCACCTTCAAAAAACTTGAGTTTTCCGAGCCCTTCTCCGCGAAACGACCTGCTTCAGGCTCTCATAAATGTTGGTCTGCGTCCACAAACAATGAAAATATAATTTGGTCACAAATCAACAATCACTTCACAAATGAAACGGTGAGTCTACAGCATGGGGTATAGTAAATGCGCATAGTGGAAGGGTCGCCAGTTTCGTAAGCTGGTGAAAGGAAATAGGGCCTCGGGTCCATTATTATCACGTCATGTCTTATCAAGGGTCAAGTCCTTGAGCAGCCTCAGTCGGTTGGTACAAAACAGAGCTACCAAATGGCCAAATTAATCAAAGAATCAAAAGAAAAATTAACAACAAGAAAAATATTTGGAAGCGTGAATTACTCCTAATTAATTTTCATCCTCCTGCATGAGATGCATGCAGTAGTAACAAATAATAATTTGTCTGCAAGTTACATAATTCTGAGAAAAATATGCTAGAAGATAACTTTTACTCTTTATGCCTGAATCAATAGGTGCATTGGTTAAATAAATGGATTAAGTGAACTAATGTATATTCTTTTCTTCTTTTTTTTTTTTTTTTTTTGAGAGAGAAAGAAATGCAACATGCTATGTGCTTTGTTTATTTTTTAAAAAATTAAACTTAGTTGTGAATATAAAATAATTAAACTTCAAACTTAAAATCTCAAATTCAACCACTAAATTTTTTATTATTTGTGTTAGAGACGGTCGGTAACTACTGTATACTCTTAGGGCTTGTTTGGTTCAAGGGTGGAATTGGAATGGATAATGAAATGGGAATGAATTAGAATGATAATTGGAATGACCCACTCTCCCAAGACGTTGATTTATTTGTGGATTGCGAATTAAAATGAGTTATTCACATTTCATTATTTGGTTCGTATAAATTAAAAAAATTATAGGATACTATAATACTAATTTTACTCTCAAATATAAATTTATATTATTTAAAATTTATGAAAAATGTAATACTATTCTCTAATAAGTTTTTCAAAAAAAAATATCAAATTTATTTTTAAAAACTTTTATTAATGTGGGTTAGGAATAGGGTTTTGAGAGAGTATAGATTTTTTTTTTTTTTTGATGAGAAAGGGGCGGAAAGAAGGAGGGTGAGATGGTCACATGGGCTTCGAGAACTTAGTAGGTTTTCGGAATGAAATCTCAATCCGAACTAAAAGACCGGAATCAAGTTGAAGGCTAATGGGTCATTCCCATTGCAGTTCGGAATAGAAATCCTAAACGATTCATGCGAACCAAATAAAATTAACCGAATTTGATCAAATCGATTTTCATTCCATATCCAAAATAGATGAACCAAACCAGCCCTTAGTGATTTTTATCTGGAAGGAGTCGTAAGACGGGACGGAATCTGTATGCAAAATTTTGATCTCCAGCCTCCTCCAGCCTAGACATGCTAACAGTAAGTCGTTTAGGATGAGGTTAGAATTATGGGGCCGGTAGGGACAATACCGAAAAAGAAAAAAAAAAAAAGAAGGGAAAAGAAGATTAATTTGCTCTGCTACTACTTAGACCGGACCATGGCGTGGCAACGACATGATGTCAAAGAAAAATTAATTTAATAGAAATGGCATGTTACGCGTTTGAAAGTTAATAGCTTGTCGGATAGAATTAGGTGGAGAAAATTGAAGAGAGCAAAAACATAAACAAAGAAATCTAATCGAATTAGCTGAGCTAGTGTTGGAAATGAGAAAAAGAGAGAGAAAAAGAAAAAGCATTAATAAAGATTCAATACAATTAGGACCTGGTTCGATAATTTATTAGTTAAGAGTATCATTTTAATACTATAAATAAATTAAGCGCTAGCTTATAAGTCTTAGCTCTTTTAATATTTCTAAATTGCACTTGCAATCTTTACGAAAGAAAAAAACTACAATTCAAAAGTTTTTATATGTTGTTGGCGATGATTGTTTGTAACAGTAAATAATTTTAAAGCACCAGCGGGGAAAAAAAAAAAAAAAACATGTTAAATTTTGTATAGTATAAAAATAATGATTGTAGGAAGAATTAACAGTACGTTACTAAATTACTAGCCAGGCGTTAAGTATTGATGGTGGCAATGAGTTAGTTACCCAGAGGTGAGAGGTGGTGCGGAGGGATAATACATTAGCGAGACTCCTCTTCCGGGTGCTCCCGAACCTGGTGATCCGCGCTTTCCGCTCTTCGAACTCCTCCGGCGGTGCGTGCTCGTTGAGAGCGTAGGGACCATCGAGGACGGCGGTGGGGGAGTACTCCTCGCCCTTCGTCTCCGCCGCCGCCAACGCCCCATGCAGCGCCGCCATCCCGGGGGGGAGTTCCAGCTGGCTCCTGATCCTGCTGCTGCTGCTGCTGCTGCTGCTGCTGCTGTTCTTCTTCCAGGGATAGGGATGCGGGGTCCTCCTGGCATCGATGAGATCATCTACAAGCGGCGGGGGGTCGTCCCTGTCCCTCTTGGGCCTGCCGGGGGCCTCCTCCCAGAGGAAGGGGACGGAGGCCGGCAGGTGGAGAGGGGGCGTGGCCAAACCCGGAGGCTCGGGGCGGAGGCTCGGGAGGGAGTAGAAGCACAGCTTCGGCGGAGTNGGGAAAAGAAGATTAATTTGCTCTGCTACTACTTAGACCGGACCATGGCGTGGCAACGACATGATGTCAAAGAAAAATTAATTTAATAGAAATGGCATGTTACGCGTTTGAAAGTTAATAGCTTGTCGGATAGAATTAGGTGGAGAAAATTGAAGAGAGCAAAAACATAAACAAAGAAATCTAATCGAATTAGCTGAGCTAGTGTTGGAAATGAGAAAAAGAGAGAGAAAAAGAAAAAGCATTAATAAAGATTCAATACAATTAGGACCTGGTTCGATAATTTATTAGTTAAGAGTATCATTTTAATACTATAAATAAATTAAGCGCTAGCTTATAAGTCTTAGCTCTTTTAATATTTCTAAATTGCACTTGCAATCTTTACGAAAGAAAAAAACTACAATTCAAAAGTTTTTATATGTTGTTGGCGATGATTGTTTGTAACAGTAAATAATTTTAAAGCACCAGCGGGGAAAAAAAAAAAAAAAACATGTTAAATTTTGTATAGTATAAAAATAATGATTGTAGGAAGAATTAACAGTACGTTACTAAATTACTAGCCAGGCGTTAAGTATTGATGGTGGCAATGAGTTAGTTACCCAGAGGTGAGAGGTGGTGCGGAGGGATAATACATTAGCGAGACTCCTCTTCCGGGTGCTCCCGAACCTGGTGATCCGCGCTTTCCGCTCTTCGAACTCCTCCGGCGGTGCGTGCTCGTTGAGAGCGTAGGGACCATCGAGGACGGCGGCGGGGGAGTACTCCTCGCCCTTCGTCTCCGCCGCCGCCAACGCCCCATGCAGCGCCGCCATCCCGGGGGGGAGTTCCAGCTGGCTCCTGATCCGCCTGCTGCTGCTGCTGCTGCTGTTCTTCTTCCAGGGATAGGGATGCGGGGTCCTCCTGGCATCGATGAGATCATCTACAAGCGGCGGGGGGTCGTCCCTGTCCCTCTTGGGCCTGCCGGGGGCCTCCTCCCAGAGGAAGGGGACGGAGGCCGGCAGGTGGAGAGGGGGCGTGGCCAAACCCGGAGGCTCGGGGCGGAGGCTCGGGAGGGAGTAGAAGCACAGCTTCGGCGGAGTGCTGTAGCAGCTGCTGGGATCGGCGCTGTTACGGCTCGCCATGGATGGATGGACGGATCGCGAGAGGACGATCGAGGAGAGACGGTCGGTCGTTCGTTCGTTCGTTCGTTCGTTGTTGGGGGGTGAACTTCAACAGAAATTAAGAAAGAAATGCTCCTGCTTTATTTATATATATATATAAGAGAGGTCGACGATATGACGGCGGGGCCCAACTTAATTAACTGCGCATGTACAAGTGTATATAAGTATAACCCGACGCATGCATAATAATAACATATAGAAAAAAAAAGAGGCGCGGAGGGAGGTGTTGTGCGCGCGTATGTAAATGCTCGTATAAATGTGTGGTGCAGGTACGCAGCATGAGTAAACGCTCCGTTTTCCGTTCTTCTATTCTATTCTAGAGAGGAAAAAGCAAGTCATGCATTATTCTTGTCGAGATAGGATAAAAATGTGATGACGTACTCACGAGAAAAGCAGGCCTCAATTTCAGTTTTCCTTTTTATCATCTTTATTTACGTGCCTTCTTAATTACGGCAGCGCCGAACCGGTTTGGACGTTTTGAATTTCCGCCGCGCTCTCCCCGTCTACGATCGAGTTGATTGTTATCCCCACTTTAGCAAGTGCCGAGAAGAGAAACTTTTTCTTCCAGATTTTTTTTTTTTTTTTAATCTTCATTATGTTTGGCTAAAAATATGTTGGGTGAAAATTAGTTGGGATAGGAGTTGGATAAGTAATTCTTTTCTCTAATAAATGGGAGTTCTCTAATAATAATACGGAAAGGTCAACTATCGAACACCAGCGAGATGACTATTGGTCATACTATACCGTCTTCCAAAGGCTATTTGAACAACATTAATAAGAGCACCCACCGTTCCGAAGAACTATCGTACCCACCATTCAAAGAAGAATAATAAGAGAATTATAATTCTTAAAAAAAAAATAGTATACTGCTGCTTTATTTATTTATTTATTTAAAAGTTGAATTAAACTATAAATTGAGACAACCGGACCTCATAGAAAAAAAAAAAAATCTACTTAATACAGTATATAATAATAATAATTCTTCAAAAGTTAGTGCCCCTGCGTGAGGGAGATCCGTGCATCAGACAACGCCGTTGATGTGCACCGAGGCCTACCGCATTTAAGAATCCGCAGCATGAATTTCACACTTAGGTTTCATTTTAGGTGATCTCCCATGATCAACTAACAAAATCATGAAATAAATACCAATCAAATGCAACTACGGGCGCACTTTCTTACGCCTCTCGGAGAGAGTACCGATGAAAACGGAAAGAGAAAATGCAATTCATAACACATTATGCCGTATCACTGGAAAAGAGAGGTAGGCAAAATAAGAAGAGGAGATCTACCTCAGTAAACATACAAAACATGTTCTTAAGGCCGCATGGTACTCCAATAAATTCCAGGGATACAAATTAAATACAACAACAGGACAATGTCGAGTAACGTGAGTAACGTGACCATCAAACCTTTTGACAAGGGTAATATTTTGGAATTTAATCTCGGTTAAGATCCGTCCTACAAATTCTACATGATTAAAAGATTTCTCTCAGGAAGATAATTCATGGACAATATAAGCGACACTGCATAACTGCAATAATATAAGACAAGACTAAGCATACTGTGCAATAAAGAAACTTGTAAGTAACCACATCTCTTCAATCAAAGAATACCTATTCAAAAGTTATTAAATAAGCTCAGGATTGTGTTCTTACAATTTAAAAGTAGTCAAAAATTGAAGAGAAGAGAGAAGCAGAAAAGCGACGGGGCTCAAACTGGCGCACAATTCTCTTATAAGCAGGGGCGCTAATATTTCCTCTTGCGAATCTTGAAGGTTGATGATCTAATAACATCATCGTCGGCCTTGAGCCGGGTCTCAAGAACAATGATGGATTCCGGCTTGGTGAAAAAGGTGAATAAGATGTATATACCGTCTAAGTAGGTGTTGGTTTCACCTGCCTTGTTCTTTTTCTTGATGCTGTATGCAAGAGGGATGACTCCGCGGTTGAACACCTCCACGTACATGCCACCCCCCGCCACAAGCAACTGCAAACAGAGCAGAAACTAACATGACTCATTTGCCCGCAATATATGTACATTCATCTAGAGGAATGTAAGGGAAACGAGAAAAGTACTGCACAAAAAAGGTTGATAATCTATCAACAACATCAGCAAGCTTGAATTGGATATGAATGGGTAAATGCAAGAGACTTCACAATTCACAGCAATATCAAACAAGGAAACACTGATATTGCCTTGCCAACCAAATGCAACCTTACTACTACTCCATCTAGACATATGAGCAGAATATAACAAATAAACACAATTCACAAAAAGAAAATGAAAAGTAAATATGCAACCGTATTTGCATGACAAACCCCATCAACAAAGAAAAAATACTGAAAGTTACACAACTAGAGCTGTGAAGGAATTAAATTCAAGAAGTGCAACCGAGTTTTGGTCATCTGAACAATGAAGAGCTAATCAGCACATAGAATCAACCGATTCTACAATTCTGAAGCAAACTTTAGCAAGTCTGCCATCTAACAATTTGAATAGCCAAAGTAGACATCATCATGTATTCAATAGACATTTTCTATAAAGAGGAGAGATTGATCGATAGTTAGCAGATGAGAGATGAGATGAGAGGAGAGAAGAGAGAGATAATTGCAATCAATTTATGCCATTCCTTCACGGCAAAATCTAAATATTATTGCAGCAAGATAAATTTAAGTCCATGACAGCCATCATTTTGGCTTGTAACAGAGAATCACTGAAATTAAACCAATTTTGAACCTCCAAATTCATTTAGGAGATTATGATAGGAAAAAATCAATGATGGTGCACTTCTAATCATCTGATAAAGCCTTGAGCACGAGAGGACAAAATGAGGACATGGGAAAAAAATAATTACAATGAAAGGTTCCGCATCGTGCACTGTAACATCTAAAAAGCTTGACACGAGAGGACAGAATGATGGACATGGGAAAAAATGAATACAATGAAAGGTTCAGTATTAACAATAAGATATCACCTTAGCACTTGTGAACATCAAGATGAGAAATTTCACGAAAAAGATTTATAAGTGGCCTACATTATTCACAATTCACACACCATGCACATTTAATCTCGTTCGCCAGCTGCAGAAAAGCATTTAGAATAATAGCAGGAGTAAAAACCCATATATCCTAGCTGTTCTTCCACTAAATCCGAAACAAATTATACGAGTGGGCATTCAATATTAACATTAACAGGGAAGGCCCCCTTCATTTTCAAACAAAAAAAGAAAAAAGAAAAGAGTTGGAAAATCTATTGTGGTTTAGCTAGCCTTGCAAGGATAGATTTAACTTTGTGATGAAACCCCACTCAATCATCTTACCATTCAAGTTTTAATGACTGACCGTTGTCCATCAGGAAACTACTCAGGGCATTAATAAAGAATTAACCTTACTTCATTTGGCCATATTTTAACAAGCAAAACATTGTTGGTTCTACCAATTTACATATCTGACATATGAAAAGATACAGAAAACTTAAGTAACGATGGTTTTCTTTCCTAGAATGCCCTCTCAAGGCAAGTTGATCGTACAAAAGTATTGTTAGAATGTCTTTTCACATGCTTACTTTGAAAGAACGTATGCAATTAGTACAATATATGTACTACAGGTTTCCAGAGACCATTGATACAGAAACCTTCGGAAAAACCAAAATCATCTGAAATATATGAAAACATATCATTTACACATAAAATCAATAAAACACAACTAAAAAGTCAAATCTATGGAAAAATATACTCGCCTCTTGCATCTGAACTCCAGGAGCATTGCTGTATGCACGTAGACTTTCCAGAACTTGCACTTTGATTGAACTTAGATATGTCTTGCTATTCAAATTTTTCCTGCTCATTATTAAATGAACATATAAAAGATGTGAAAGATCGATTATATGGCATGCTCAAACAACAAAAAAAATATTTGAATAACATGCTAAACAATCACTGTAACTTCAATCTTGCATCTTATCATAAGAGTTTAGAATTCTGTATTGCCATATCATATCGTGCTATATCCATATCCGTATCATATTTATTCCAATCTACCATAAAAATTTCTACGACAGAAAAATCGTCATATTGGCAAGGAGATCTAGAAGGAATGTTCATTACCATATTTGGCATTCTGGAATCTTTAGAGAATAATCCGGGAAAAATATTCGCTATAACTCATTCTCTGGAATTTCTGCAAAAGAAATGTCTTTAGTTGCAAATAAGATGGCCGGTTTTGGAAGATGAATAAAAAATAACTGCAGTAAATATCCTTGGAATAAGGCCCATGCTAACTGCTGGACCTAGCGCTATATAAAAGTGAATCGCCCATTAAAAATTTATTGAACCAAACAAGAATATATAAAGAAGCCCTACAGAGTCTTAGTTCAATAATCTGATCGATAGCACGCTGCTATTGCAACTCTTGCTACATATGTACTCTGTTTTGCGGTTTCCGTGAAACTATAGTTTCAAGACACCAAATGTTGTAAACAGTACTAGGTTTAGTTAGACGGTTGAGATTCTAGCATCTATTAGATGAAAATTATAGTAAAATATAATTTGATTTCCACCACCAGTCTCATCTCCCGACATCTTCAGTTACATTAGGATAAGAAAGAATCACGCCAGTACCATCAAGGCAGATTGACTCAATACTAACTAACTAAATCAAGGATCCTAAATGGACGACATAGCCATGCTTATACATGTCTATCTTTAAATGATATAAACCTCTACCATGCTAAACAACAGCAACGCTTGATACATATTTCTGCAAATGCTTCTTGTAAACTGGCACTAAAAATCATAAAGTGTTCTTCACTTAAACTTCTAGAGTAATTCTATGATTCACAAACAGTAACTACATAAAGACGAGATCCAAAACTTGATGAAAGGCTCAATACAACACGAACAAACCATTTGAAAGTCGGTGTCTAAGAGAACCCAGTTCAAACCGTCCAACAGCGAGCACATTTTCTTTGGTGTATCCCACCACCCCAGTTACCTGTCAAGATAGAAAACATTTGATTCCTGAATTATACTATAACAAGAAAAAATGTTGATTTTCCACACATACCAATAGAGCAAGTTAAATTCTTCACGAACTTCACACATTCAGAGTGCCCTGTTGGGGAAAAAAAATATACTGAGTGAAGATCCAATCAGATCCCATTAAAGGGGAAAAAATATGCATAAACTATAAGGATCGGATTACTATAAACTGATTTAAATACCAGAAAGTGGCTTCTTAGTAAAACATCATATCTATGAGCTAGATTCTGTTACTGATTCTTGAAGATCAAGAGAAAACTTATTTCAAAAATACTTCCAAAAAAAAGAAAGAATATTAAGCATGCACGAAAGTCAGTACTTCAATGAGAGATTGAAACACCTAAGCGATCACCAGCCAATGAATCAGCTCACATTGAAGAACAATAACACGGTAGATATGTTTTCAACAACCTTAGTCAATTTATCTAAGCTAAGTAAATGCAGCAAGGAAACAAGTAAAATCGAACTATGATGTATAAATATCAACAACTGCAGTGTACAAAGGCCAATAACTCACCGTTTTAAAAAGTCGAGTAAATAGCCATCGTCAATTCCATCCTCTGAGAGGGACATTGATGGCGTAATACTTTCCTTCCCTTTCACGCTATGTCCTTTTAACGAAGGGGAAGATTATCATCTCACTATCATAAGAAACATTGAAAGAACAAAATAGAGGACCTCCCACTGAACTAGGTTAGAGAGACAA